>NC_089595.1:48266535-48454497 GCF_019320115.1 Miscanthus floridulus | reverse complement strand
AAATATTCTTGATAGGATATCCACCAAATAAATGCTCCAAGTTCTTGTTGCTATCTCTCAAAAGTTTTGTTGCAGAAAAGAAGCATGTGGCTATGCAAAAGTTATTCATAAAAAAAGAGAAAAAGAAAAAGAGAAAGATAAGAAAAAAGGACAAGTGTCCTATATATTTAAAATAACGGGTACTTAGATACCCGCCTGAAAAAAAAATGAATAAGATAGCCCATGTTTTCTTGCAAAGTTGTTTTCAAGTTTCAAGAGAGAGATATGCTTTTAAGGAGCATAGTAGAAATAGGTTAGCCACCAAATATATCCACTATACATCCATACACATGCACATCTTGATTTGATTGTATGACTCAACTCTCTTTAGATCCAAGGTTTGACTTTACAATATATGTATTGCAAGTATGTTCTTTCATGCTATCTCCATTCCTATGAGCTCCACATAAGCTTTAGTTGTAGGAAGAGAGAAAGACATAACATCACTTTTGCCTTGGTGAGGATCCACAAATACCACATATATTGGGAGACTTGAGAGTATCATACAATGGAAGCTCTGAGTTTTATTTTGAAAACCTATAAAAACTCTAGAATAATGGTTAAACAAAGAACTTGAGACATAGTGCTTGACTTGATTGTTCTATCTTTCAATTGCTCAAGACCCAAGTAAAGGCTAAGAAGCCCCATGATTGAAGGTAATACGTGTAAGTTTGAAAGTCAGATCAGTTTATTCTATTTTGGAGGAGAATTCTTGTTTGAACGCATATGTACTTTTGAGGAGTTGCGTCAATATTTTTAAAATACTTAGGGCATGTTTGGATTGAACCCTGGGAGAAAAACGCCTCGCCTGTAACTTGCCTGGAAGTTGACTGCACCTTGTTTGGTTGCAGACCTGGTGGGTTGCCTGCCCCAGGCATCTCCAGGCGTAGAAAAACGGTCGCCTGGCACCTGCTGCTTCTTTGCCTAGATCAGTACTACTCCAATGACTGATTTAATTGCTTTAGCTATTTAACTACCATGCATTAGCTACTTATAATTAATGCAAAAGTACATTAGCTATTTTATTAAGGCAAACGTGTACCATTATGGATTAATTTAATATGAATACATATTTATTTCTATTTTATTAGCTTAATAATCTAAAATAAATCTAATTAAAATAACGTTTTAGATTTATAAATAATTCTATATTTATTTAACTAATTAAAATATTTATACAAATATATTTTTTAGTAAAACTGCAAAAGCTATATGCTAATTATATATCAGTTAACACACTGATATTATGAATATCTCCTCTTATTAACATTCTCAGGCACAGGTCTCCAACTAAACAGACCTTCTTCAGACTTGCCTGGCCAGGTAAAAATCATCAACTTTCTAGGCAACTCTCAGGCAACACTTTTTGCCAGGCAAGTCCTCCAGGTCTCCAACCAAACAGGCCCTTAAACTCTTGATCCATTTACTGAGTTTAGCTTTGCTAAGGGACTAGCAAAGGTTAAGCTTGGGAGAGTTTGGTTTTGGTGAATTGATGAAACCCTAAATGCTAACCTAGTTTATCAAAGTGATCATAAGATAGGTAGCACTATTACAAGTGGTGGGGCAATGGTGAAGATCATGATGATGATGTGACCATGGTGATGATCAAGTGCTTGGACTTGGAAAAGAAGAAAGAGAAAAACAAAAAGCTCAAGGCAAAGGTGAAACTTGATAGGAGCTTTTTGGTTTGGTGATCGAGACACTTAGCGAGTGTGATCACATTTAGGATCGATAACCGTACTATTAAGAGGGGTGAAACTCATATCAAAATGCGGTTATCAAAGTGCCACTAGATGTTCTAACTCATTGCATATGCATTTAGATCTAGTGGAGTGCTAACACCCTTGAAAATATTTGTGAAAATATGCTAACACACGTGCATAAGGTGATACACTTGGTGGTTGGCACATTTCAGCAAGGGTGGAGAAGTTAGTGAAGTAAAGGAGGTGATTGTCACTGATTTTCAGTGACCGGACGCTACTCTCGCAGTGATCGGATGTAGGCTTGTGAGTCCGGTCAGTAGAGGCTAAGGCAGTGTAACCTAGGGTATTGCACTGGACGCTGTGAAGGGTTCGGTCAAGATGGACCGAACGCGTCCGGTCATGATTTGGCCACTCTAGAACCTCTCTAGAAGTGACCGGACTCTAGACGTAGATGTGTTCGGTCATCTTAGCAGAACGTCCGGTCATGGCACAGCAGTGGCGCGCGTGCATGGCTGACTTGGCAATGGCGTGTCTGGTCTTGGACTTTGGTGCGTCCGATCGTTCTTTAACACGCGTGAGGAAGCGGGTTGATCGTTGAAATCATACGCACAAGGTTGAACGCAGGGGACACGTGGATGGCGATAAGTGACCAGACGCTAGGGCTGGTGCGTCCGATCGATCTGACCGGCGCATCTAGTTGCCCTGAGTTGGGCTACAGTGAGAGCCCAACAGCTCTATTTTGTGGGGGCTTCTATTTAAGCCCCATGGTGAAAGGTCCTAATGGCTAGAGGGGGGTGAATAGCCTATTAAAAATTTTTACAACAACACTTAACAAACCGGTTAGACAATTATGAGGCGAAGCAAGTGTTGCGCTAGCCTACTAAAAAGCAAGCCACCTACCACAATTCTAGTTTATATAGTTTCTATCCACACAATAGCTATGACACTACACTAAGTTAGTGTGCCCTCAAAAGCTAACTAAAGAGCCACACTAACTAAACTAACAAGCTCTCACAACTAACTACACTAAAGAGCTTGACAACTAGTTTGCGGTAATGTAAAGAGAGTGATCAAGAAGGTTATACCGCCGTGTCGAGGAAGGAGCCAATCAATCACAAGAATGAATAACAATGAAGACCAATCACCTCGGAATCAAATGATGACACAATAAGTTTTTATTGAGGTTCACTTGCTTGCCGGCAAGCTAGTCCTCGTTGTGGTGATTCACTCACTTGGAGGTTCACACGCTAATTGGCATCACACGCCAAACCCTCAATAGGGTGCCACACAACCAACACAAGATGAGGATCACACAAGCCACAAGCAATCCACTAGAGTACCTTTTGGGTCTCCGTCGGGGAAAGGTCAAGAACCCCTTACAATCACCACGATCGGAACCGGAGACAATCACCAACCTCCGCTCGACGATCCTCGTTGCTCCAAGCCGTCTAGGTGGCGGCAACCACCAAGAGTAACAAGTGAATCCCGTAGCGAAACACGAACACCAAGTGCCTCTAGATGCAAACACTCAAGCAATGCACTTGAATTCTCTCCCAATCTCACAAAGATGATGAATTAATGATGGAGATGAGTGGGAGGGCTTTGGCTAAGCTCACAAGGTTGCTATATCAATACAAATGGCCAAGAGAATGAGCTTGAGCTGGCCATGGGCCTTAAATAGAAGCCTCCACGAAATAGAGCCATTGGGCTCCTCACTGCACTGAACACGGGCCGACCGGACACTGGACCTTAGCGTCCGGTCGCGCGATGCACGCCACGTGTCCCCTCTCTTCAAATATTGAGCGCCTGATCCCAACGGTTAAGTGATGACCGGACGCGCTGCTGCGAAGTGACCGAACGCTGGACCTCAATGTCCAGTCATTTCTAGTAAGCATCCAAAAGCGAGAAATCATGACCGGACACGTCCGATCATGCCCGACCTGACTCACCCAGTGCCCGGTCACTCGGCGTCTCCTCTGTGCACTGCCACATCAACAGGACCGGACGCACCCTATCAGCGTCTGGTCACTAAGTGACCCAGTGTCTGGTCAAAGACCGATGCCAGCGTCTTCACACTTCTACTGACCGAACGCGCCGGTCCTACCGAGACCAGCGTCCGGTCACTTACAGTGACCTCCATCTTTTTGGTATAGAGCACCGGTGGCACTCTGCCGGTGAAGTTCCTAACCCTTGCTCAAATGTGCCAACCACCAAGTGTATCACCTTGTGCACATGTGTGTTAGCATATTTTCAGAAACATTTTCAAGGGTGTTAGCACTCCACTAGATCCTAAATGCATATGCAATGAGTTAGAGCATCTAGTGCCACTTTGATAACCGCATTTCGATACGAATTTCACCCCTCCTAACAGTATGGCTATCGATCCTAAATGTGATCACACTCACTAAGTGTCTCGATCACCAAAACAAAATGGCTCCTACCATTTATACCTTTGCCTTGAGCCTTTTGTTTTTCTCTTTCTTCTTTTCAAGTCCAAGCACTTGATCATCATTATGGCATCACCATCATCATGTCATGATCTTCATTTGCTTCATCACTTGGAATGTGCTACCTATCTCATGATCACTTGATAAACTAGGTTAGCACTTAGGGTTTCATCAATTCACCAAAACCAAACTAGAGCTTTCAATCTCCCCCTTTTTGGTAATTGATGACAACCCTTTCACAAAGATATGAATTGAAATTCAATTGAATCCATGTTGCTTGTCCAAGCATATTTACTATGTGTAAAAGGATATGGACAAGTTTCATGAACCCCATATGGTAGCAATTGCTCCCCCTACATATGTGCTACGAGTTTGGATTGTAGCTTGCACATATGCTTAGATAGGAAATATAGGAGACAATGTCTACCAAATGATGCTAAGGTATAAAAGATGGACCTTTGAAGCGTGATACCAATCGGAGTGCACCATTATACCATCCTTAGCACCATGGTTAGCTTGATACCACTTGGAAACACTTGGAAATGAAATCACTAGATAACATATGCATGCTAGATTTTCATTTCATCATTCAAACCTATAACTAGCATACACAACACAAGCATGAATATTGAAATTTAAAACTTGTGCCATGCAAGCAAACATATGAAATGCATATTCAAATGCATCATACAAGTTCATGAGCTTGCTCCCCCTACTTGTGTGCTCAAAATTTTAATTGATCACTTTCCTTTGTCATATCTCTTCCCTATGTCAAATACTTTCCCTTTGTTGTCTTTTAACGATCCTAGTACACTAATATCTTTGTTTTTCTCCCCATCGTACTAATATTACTAATATCTTTGTTTTTCTCCCCCTTTGTCATCAATGACCACAAAGGTTCAAAATGTAGATAGGTTGAGATTATCAATATCAATCAATGGGGTGAGGATCATGTTCTCAAATTTGGTCCAATCTAGATCATATGCCAAAGATATTAAACTCGGTTTGATCCAAGGACAAGCTTCTTCACTCCTCCAAATAAGGGTTATCTTGTACCATGTTGAGTTAAACACTTAGAGCTCATTTTCTAGATCAAACACTAGGTTTACAAGCCCACAAACATGTCATGTGCTACCACTAGACCAAAATAACCATAGAAGCAACAGTGGTACCATATAATCATCAAATTTATTTGATTTTCATGAATGAGCCTATTAAATATGAAAGATGTCTAGATGCACTAAACAAGTCCTTAGCAAGGATGTATGCCATATCAATCAATTTTTACCTTGGATTGCTCGAAGGAGAGGCATGTCATATGAGTGGGGGGTGCATCAACACATATTTGAGAAATCCAATATGTTTAACTCATTCCTTAGCTTGCAAAACCTTTTCTCATCCAATGGCTTGGTGAGTATATCGGCAAGTTGATCTTCGGTGCCTACACTCTCAATGCAAATGTCCCCTTTTTGTTGGTGATCTCTTATCAAATGGTGGCGGACATCAATATGCTTTGTTCTTGCATGTTGAATCGGATTGTTGGTTAACTTGATTGCACTCATTGTCACATAGCAATGGCACATTCTTGAACTTGATTTCAAAATCACTCAAAGTGGCCTTCATTCAAAGTATTTGTGCACAACAACTACCGGTGGATATTTATTCGGCTTCAGCGATTGATAATGCAATACTATTTTGCTTCTTTGATGACCATGAAACAAGTGATCTTCTCAACAATTGATATGTGCCCGAGGTACTCTTCCTTTCAATCTTACATCCCGCATAATCCAAGTCGGAGTAACCAACTAGCTCAAACTTTGCTCCTTTGGGATACCACAAACCAACATTTTGTGTATGCTTCAAGTACCTCAATATTCTCTTTGTGGCCTTCAAATGACTTTATCTTGGTGAGGCTTGAAATCTTGCACACATGCATACACTAAACATGACATCCGGCCTTGATGCGGTCACATATAGTAGGCTTCCAATCATAGACCGATACAATTTTTGATCCACCATATTGCCACTTGCATCACTATCCAAGTTGATATTCGTTCCCATTGGTGTACTAATGGCTTTACTATCACTCATGCCAAACTTCTTGATCATGTCCTTGATATACTTGCCTTGACTCACAAATGTACCATTCTTCAATTGTTTGATTTGAAGACCAAGGAAGTAACTTAATTCTCCAATCATGGACATCTCAAACTCATTAGCCATCATCTTTCCAAACTCATCACAAAAGTCTTGATTGGTTGATCCAAATATGATGTCATCAACATAGATTTGCAACACAAATAAATATTTTCCAATCTTCTTGATGAAAAGAGTGGTGTCCACTTTGCCCATTATGAACCCTTTAGAGAGTAGGAAGTCCCTCAATCTCTCATACCATGCTCTAGGTGCTTGCTTCAAGCCATACAATGCCTTCTTCAACTTATACACATGGTCGGGCTTCTTGTCATCTTCAAAACCAGGGAGGTTGCTCAACATATACTTCTTCATTGATGTAACCATTTAGGAATGCACTCTTAATGTCCATTTGATAGAGTTTGATGTTGTGGGCACAAGCATAGGCTAGCAAGATTCTAATTGCTTCCAATCTAGCAACCGGGGCATATGTTTCTCCAAAGTCAAGACCTTCAACTTGTGTATAGCCTTGTGCTACTAATCTTGCTTTGTTCCTTACTACTATCCAATCTTGATCTTGCTTGTTTCTAAAGATCTATTTGGTTCCAATCACATTGTGTCCCTTTGGTCTCTCTACTAATTCCCATACTTGATTTCTTATAAAGTTATTCAATTCTTCATGCATAGCATTTACCCAATCAACATCATTCAATGCTTCATCTATCTTCTTTGGTTTAATGGATGACACAAATAAGAAATGCTTACAAAATGAGGCCAATCTTGATCTTGTTTGTACACCTCTAGAAATATCACCAATTATAGTGTCTAATGGATAATCCCTTGCAACATTGGTTGGTTGGAGGATTGGAACTTGATTGCTTGCACTTGCATAAGCATTGGGTTAAGATGATGTACTAGCCACTTGATCTTGTTCATTATCATGAGGGTCACTTGTACTAGCTTGATTTGTATCATCTTGCTCATTTGAGTTAGAGAGCACTTGCACTTGATCATCTTCATCATCATTCACTTGCCTAGGCCTCAATTCACCAATATCCATGTTCTTCATGGCATTTGAAAGTTGAATGCCTCTAACATCTTCCAAGTTCTCATTCTCTACTTATGAACCCTTGATTTCATCAAATTCAACATCATGAACTTCCTCAAGAGTACCACTATCCAAATTCCAAACTCTATATGCTTTGCTTGTAGTGGAGTAACCAAGTATGAATCCTTCATCATATTTCTTGTCAAACTTGCCCAATCTAGTGCCTTTCTTCAAGATATAGCATTTGCAGCCAAAGACTCGAAAATATGCAATGTTGGGCTTTCTACCATTCAAGAGTTCATATGGTGTCTTCTCTTTCAATGGGTGACAATAGAGGCGGTTGCTATAATAGCAAGCCGTGTTGATAGCTTTGGCCTAAAAAGATTGACACACATCATACTCACTAAGCATAGACCTTGCCATATCGATGAGTATCCTATTCTTCCTCTCAACAAGGCCATTTAATTGTGGAGTGTACTTAGCCGAGAATTGATGTCTAATTCTAAATTCATCACACAACTCATCAATTCTAGTGTTCTTGAACTCACTACCATTGTCACTTCTAACTCTCTTGATGGTTGTTTCAAACTCATTGTGAATGCCCTTGACAAATGATTTGAATGTTGCAAACACATCACTTTTGTCCACTAGAAAGAATACCCATGTGTATCTAGTATAATCATCCACTATCATAAAGCCATATTTGTTACCACCAATACTAGTGTATTGAGTTGGCTCAAATAAATCCATGTGCAATAACTCAAATGCTTTACTAGTGCTCATCAGGCTTTTCTTGGGATGGGTGTTTCCAACTTATTTTTCGGCTTGACATGAGCTACAAAGCTTATCCTTTTCAAACACAACATCTTTCAAGCCTCTAACCAAGTCATGCTTAACCAATATATTCAATTATTTCATTCCAACATGACCAAGCCTTCTATGCCATAACCAACCCATGCTAGACTTAGTGAACAAGCATGTAGATAATTTAGCTTCACTAGCATTAAAATCAACCAAGTATAGATTCTCATATCTAAAGCCTTTGAAGATCAAATTAGAGCCATCTACACTTATGATCTCTACATCATCTACCTCAAATATGCATTTGAATCCAAGATCACACAATTGAGCCACAGATAGCAAATTGAAGTTCAAGCTCTCTACTAGCAACACATTAGATATGCTCATATCATTAGATATTGCAATCTTACCGAGCCCTTTGACCTTGCCTTTGCCATTGTCACCAAATATGATACTATCATAACCATCATTGCCATTGGTGTTGATTGAGTTAAACATTTTTGCATCACCGGTCATGTATTGAGTGCACCCACTATCAAGAAACCCAATGCCTTCCTCCGGCTTTGTAATTGACCTACAAAAGAAGATCAATTCTTTTTAGGTACCCAAACTTGCTTGGGTCCTTGAAGGTAGTGATCAAGCTCTTTGGCACCCAAATGGCTTTCTTTTTTGAGCCCATCCATGGTTTACCAATGAACTTAGCCTTTACACCATTTGCACCTTTGGTAAGCATATAGAAAGAATCAAGCTTAATGGAGGATACATTAGCATTTTTGCTCTTGTTTTTGTATTCATGCTCTTTATGACCAACTTGCTTGCAACTAGTGCAAAACTGACCATTATTCTTCATAAAACTAGTCTTATGAGGAGCAAAAGCCGCCTTGCCTTTCTTAGGGGTATAGCCCAATCCCTCTTTGTAAAGAGAAGCTCTTTGGCTACCCAAGCATATAAGCAAGCGGTCCTCACCACCATAGGCCTTAGCCAAGGTGTGAGTGAGCTTATTGACCTCCTTCTTGAGGGTCTCATTCTCAACCATTAGTGAGGCATCACAAGTGAAACCATCACTACTAGATGAAGTGGAAGTAGAAGTACTACAAGAAGGGTTAGCGGGAGGAACAATGATAGGCATAGATAATGATTCATCAATTATATCACAAGTTAAGCCTACATTATAAGTTTCAACATGCTTCTTTTTATTTTGCTCATCAAGCAAAGAGGAATGAGCCTTTTCAAGCTTTTTGTGAGCTTTGCCAAGCTTCTCATGGGCTTCCTCTAGCCTCTTATGAGATGCATTGAGCTCATCAAAGGCTTGCTTAAGGGCTTTTAGTTTCTTACGCAAGCTTTTGTATTCCCTTCTCTTGATGTCAAAGTGTTCTTTAGCATCTTCTAGCATGTCAAATAGTTCATCCTTAGTAGGTTCATCATCATCACTATCACTTTCATTTTTATTTTTATTATCATGTTCCTCATCACTTCCATCATCACAAATTTGTACCTTAGTGGCCTTAGCCATGAAGCATGATGGAGTGTCGAAGAGAGAAGGCTTCTCATTGATTGCAATGCTTGCAAGTGCCTTCTTCTTGGTGGTCTTGTCATCATCACTATCATCATCATCACTTGAGGAAGCATCACTATCCCAAGTGACCACATATGAACCACCCTTCTTCTTGAAGGTCATCTTGTCCTTCCTCTCTTTCTTTTTCTTCTTGTCCTTCTTCTTGTTCTTCTTGTTGTCATCATCATTGTCGCTATTGTATGGACATTGAGCAACAAGATGATCTTTGCTTCCATATCTGAAGCACCTTCTTGACTCTTCCTTGTTCTTGGATGAAGATTTCTTTCTTCTAGCACGGTACCCTTTCTTCATCATGAACTTGCCAAATTTCTTGACAAAGAGAGCCATCTTCTCATCATCATCATCATCCTATGAGCCATCATCTTCACTTGATGTATCTTGCTTTGCCTTGCCCTTGGATGATGTGGCCTTGAAAGCCACGCTCTTCTTCTTCTCATGCCTTCTTCTCATCTTTCTTTTCCTTCTTTTCTTCCTTCTCATCATCATCTCTATATGTATCATAGGTCATTATATCTCCCAACACTTGGCTTAGTGTCATAGTGTCCAAACCACTTTTCACTAGAATAGTGACCAATATGCTAAATCTTGAAGGTAAGCATCTCAAGAACTTGTGGGAGAAGTCCTTGTCCTTCACCTCTTCTTCAAGTGCTTTGAGATCATTGACAAGCACTTGAAGCCTATGGAACATCTTCGATACACTCTCATCCTCCTTTATCTTGAAGCTTGCAAACTTCTCTTTGAGAATGTATGCCTTTGCACCCTTCACGGCTTGAGTGCCCTCAAATGATTCTTCCAACTTCTTCCAAGCCTCATGAGCCATCTCAATATTCTTGATTTGCTCAAATGCTTCTCTCATCAATTGCATCATGAATAGGCACTTAGAGCAATGTCATTGTTTTGGAGAAAAACTTCTTCGGCCACGATGGGATTCTCCTGGATCACCAATCTCAATTTTAGGTTTCTACCACCTTTCACACCTTTCTATTGATTGACTTGATATGTGTGGTCATCTTTGACTTCCAATAAGGATAATTTGTGTCATCAAATTGGGGTGGCTTCTTTGTGTTGTTGATTTGAGCCATTTTTACACTAAAGGTTGTTAAGCCTCAAATCACAGTGACATTGGCTCTGATACCACTTGAAAGGTCCTAATGGCTAGAGGGGGGGGGTGAATAGCCTATTAAAATTTTCTACAACAACACTTAATAAACCGGTTAGACAATTATGAGGTGAAGCAAGTGTTGCGCTAGCCTATTAAAAAGCAAGTCACCTACCACAATTCTAGTTTATATAGTTTCTATCCACACAATAGCTATAACACTACACTAAGTTAGTGTGCTCTCAAAAGCTAACTAAAGAGCCACACTAATCCAAACTAACAAGCTCTCACAACTAACTACACTAAAGAGCTTGACAACTAGTTTGCGGTAATGTAAAGAGAGTGATCAAGAAGGTTATTACCGCCATGTCGAGGAAGGAGCCAATCAATCACAAGAATGAATAACAATAAAGACCAATCACCTCATAATCAAATGATGACATAATGATTTTTTACCTGAGGTTCACTTGCTTGCCGGTAAGCTAGTCCTCAGTTGTGGCAAT
Source organism: Miscanthus floridulus (assembly GCF_019320115.1). Lineage (NCBI taxonomy): Eukaryota > Viridiplantae > Streptophyta > Magnoliopsida > Poales > Poaceae > Miscanthus > Miscanthus floridulus. The sequence goes on along the minus strand of NC_089595.1, from coordinate 48,443,148 downwards.
TCACTCACTTGGAGGTTCACGCGCTAATTGGCATCACATGCCAAACCCTCAATAGGGTGTCAGCACAACTAACACAAGATGAGGATCACACAAGCCACGAGCAATCCACTAGAGTACCTTTTGGCTCTTCGCCGGGGAAAGGTCAAGAACCCCTTACAATCACCACGATCGGAACCAGAGACAATCACCAACCTCCACTCAATGATCCTCGTAGCTCCAAGCCATCTAGGTGGTGGCAACCACCAAGAGTAACAAGCGAATCCTGCAGCGAAACACGAACACCAAGTGCCTCTAGATGCAAACACTCAAGCAATGCACTTGGATTCTCTCCCAATCTTACAAAGATGATGAATCAATGATGGAGATGAGTGGGAGGGCTTTGGCTAAGCTCACAAGGTTGCTATATCAATGCAAATGGCCAAGAGAATGAGCTTGAGATGGCCATGGGGCTTAAATAGAAGCCCCCACAAAATAGAGCCGTTAGGCTTCTCACTGCACTGAACACGGGCTGACCGAACGCACTGGTCAGATTGACCAGACGCTGGACCTCAGTGTCCGATCATGCGATGCACGCCATGTGTCCCCTCTCTTCAAATACTGAGCGCCCAATCGCAATGGTTAAGTGATGATCGAGCGTGCTGCTGCGAAGTGACCAGACGCTGGACCTCAATGTCCGGTCATTTCTAGTAAGCATCCAAAAGCGAGAAATCATGACTGGACGTGTCCGGTCATGCCCGACCGGACTCACCCAATGTCCGGTCACTCAGCGTCTCCTCTGTGCGCTGCCACATCAGTAGGACCAGACGCACCCCGTCAGCGTCCGGTCACTAAGTGACCCAACGTCCGGTCAAAGACCGATGCCAGCGTCTTCACACTTCTGCTGACCAAACATGCTGGTCCTACAGAGACTAGCGTCCGGTCACTTACAGTGACCTCCATCTTTTCGGTATAGAGCACCAGTGGCACCGTCGGACTGTCCGCACTCTATGGGCGGACACTCCACCGGTAAAGTTTCTAACCCTTGCTCAAATGTGCCAACCACCAAGTGTATCACCTTGTGCACATGTGTGTTAGCATATTTTCACAAACATTTTCAAGGGTGTTAGCACTCCACTAGATCCTAAATGCATATGCAATGAGTTAGAGCATCTAGTGCCACTTTGATAACCGCATTTCGATATGAGTTTCACCCCTCCTAATAGTACAGCTATCGATCCTAAATATGATCACACTCACTAAGTGTCTCGATCACCAAAACAAAATGGCTCCTACCATTTATACCTTTGGCTTGAGTCTTTTGTTTTTCTCTTTCTTCTTTTCAAGTCCAAGCACTTGATCATCACCATGGCATCACCATCATCATATCATGATCTTCATTTGCTTCATCACTTGGAATGTGCTACCAATCTTATGATCACTTGATAAACTAGGTTAGCACTTAGGGTTTCATCAATTCACCAAAATCAAACTAGAGCTTTCACATGGCCGGCTCAAGCTCACTCTCTTAGCCACTTGCATTGACATAGCAACCTTGTGAGCATAGCCAAAGCCCTCCCACTCATCTCCATCATAGATTGATCATCTTTGTGAGATTGGGAGTGAATCCAAGTGCATTGCTTGAGTGATTGCATCTAGAGGCACTTGGTATTCGTGTTTCGCTGCAGATTTCGCTTGTTACTCTTGGTGGTTGCCGTCACCTAGACGGCTTGGTGCAGCAAGGATCGTCGAGCGGAGGAAGGTGCTTGTCTCTAGCTCTGATCATGGTGATTGTGAGGGGTTCTTGACCTTTTCCTGATGGAGAGCCAAAAGGTACTCTAGAAGATAGAAGAAGCATTGAAGGATGTTGATTGGGTGAATGCTATGCATGAAGAATTGAACAATTTCATAAGAAATCAAGTATGGGAATTAGTGAAAAGATCAAAGAACCACAATGTGATTGGAACCAAATGGGTCTATAGAAACAAGCAAGATCAAGATAGGATAGTAGTAAGGAACAAAGCAAGATTGGTAGCACAAGGCTATACACAAGTTGAAGGTCTTGACTTTAGAGAAACATATGCCCCAGTTGCTAGATTGGAAGCAATTAGAATCTTGCTAGCCTATGCTTGTGCCCACAACATGAAGCTCTATCAAATGGATGCCAAGAGTGCATTTCTAAATGGCTACATCAATGAAGAAGTATATGTTGAGCAACCTCCCGGTTTTGAAGATGATAAGAAATCCAACCATGTGTACAAGTTGAAGAAGGCATTGTATGGCTTGAAGCAAGCACCTAGAGTATGGTATGAGAGGTTGAGGGATTTCCTACTCTCTAAAGGGTTCATAATGGGCAAGGTTGACACCACTCTTTTCACCAAGAAGATTGGAAAGGACTTGTTTGCGTTGCAAATCTATATTAATGACATCATATTTGGATCAACCAATCAAGACTTTTGTGAAGAGTTTGGAAAAATGATAGCTAATGAGTTTGAGAAGTCTATGATTGGAGAGTTGAGTTACTTCCTTGGTCTTCAGTTTAAGCAATTGAAGAATGGTACATTTGTGAGTCAAGGCAAGTACATAAAAGACATGCTCAAGAAGTTTGGCATGAATGAAGCAAAGGCTATTAGCACACCAATGGGAACAAATGGCAATTTGGATAGTTATGCAAGTGGCAACATGGTGGATCAAAAGTTGTATCGGTCTACTGATTGGAAGCCTACTCTATGTAACCGCATCAAGGCCGGATGTCTTGTTTAGTGTCTGCATGTGTGCTAGATTTCAAGCCTCACCAAGAGAAAGTCATTTGAAGGCTACAAATAGAATATTGAGGTACTTGAAGCGTACATAAAATGTTGGTTTGTGGTATCCCAAAGGAGCAAAGTTTGAGCTAGTTGGTTATTCTGACTCGGATTATGCGGGATGCAAGGTTGAAAGCAAGAGCACCTCAGGGCACATGTCAATTATTGGGAAGGTCACTTGTTACATGGTCATCAAAGAAGCAAAATAGTATTGCATTATCAATCGCCGAAGCCGAATACATATCCGTCGGTAGTTGTTGTGCATAAATACTTTGGATGAAGGCTACCTTGAATGACTTTGGAATCAAGTTCAAGAAAGTACTATTGCTATGTGACAATGAGAGAGCAATCAAGCTAACCAACAATCTAGTTAAATATGTAAGAACAAAGCATATTGATGTCCGCCATCATTTCATAAGAGATCACCAATAAAAAAGAGACATTTGCATTGAGAGTGTGGCTTCATCTTGTCACCGGAACTCTATTGTAATTGATCGGCTTCATCTTGTGATTGGCACACCTCTCTACATGGTGGTATAAACATCTCAACCACTTGTGTATTTATATTCATAGTGTAGCTAAGCTCTTTAGTGTAATTAGTTTTGAGAGCTAGCTTATGTCGTATCTAGTGGTTAGTGAGTCTCTTTAGTTAGTCATTGAGAGCTCACTAACTTAGTATAGTGACATAGCCTTTGTGTGTCTAGAGATCATAGAGACTAGAATTGTGGTAGGTGGCTTGCATTTTAGTAGTATAGCATAACATTTGCTTCACCTCATAATTGTCTAACCATTTTGTTTAGTGTTGTTGTAGAAATTTTTATAAGCTATTCACCCCCCTCTAGCCATTAGGACCTTTCAACACTAGAAGACTCTAGAAGACTTGGGAGGACTCCACACCGAAGTAGAGGGCGAGACACCGCCAAGGCCCCTAGGGCCCGCCTATCAGCCCCTCGTTGTTATGTCGGTTCTGCACCGCCTCCTAGGTTGCATCTACGCCGTCCTCTAAGTTGGTTTGATCTCAGGGCTCACGTTGGACGCTCGGCCTATATATACTAGCCCTTGCCATCCCCTGAGAAGGCATAAGTCATTTGAGAAGACAAAAACTCTAATCATCCTCAGAGCTCCACCATATTTAGAGCATAGCTAGTTAGGCTAGGTCTAGAGGGAGGCAAGTAGGCTTCGCTTGGATTCCTGATCTTGTCAAGAGCGTGGTTTGGTATAATCTTTGTACCCCTCTCTCTTTAGTATCTCCATTACTTTTATATGCTAGTTACAATTATTATGACAATATCAGTATTCATCTTATTCATGTTCTTTGTTATAATGTTCATGGTCTACTTTGATTATATGCTTAGTATAGTTGGATTATCATTATGTCCATGCATAAGTTCGTATAGCGCTCACTTTAAGGATCCATGGGTGGGTGGTCGACATTGTGTAAGCATGGTGCTTATACGTTGTTTACCTGTAGATATACTCTATATTCTAGGTCATGTGGTAGATCGCGGATGTGACACTCTCATTGAGTCCTTTGTAGTCCACTCCCTAAATATAGGCGCATGTAGGGTTCGGTTACAAAGGAAGAGCAAGCTTTGTTCTTAATCTTCCTTAGTAATATCCCTTATGTGTAGATATGATGATGATCTTAGCAGTGATTACTAGGTATAATTGCACTAATCAATATATGCTTTGACTTATAATTAAGAATGACTTAGGAATTATTCCTCTAATATTCTACCTGACCATGCTAATGCCATAGAAAGGAGTACTTTGAGTGATTTATCATTGTCATTGATCAATACTTTTATATATATATATATATATATATATATATATATCTTATCCTATGACTTATCCCTAGTTATGAGTAGAATATTAGTTATGGTTCACTTCTCCTTCAATAGTATAAGTTATTAATACATGTCCATGCTAGACCTTCTCTGTGGTAAAAATATAAATAACGATACCTGGAATACTCTTAGGTAAAATGCTACAATGGTATATTATTTGTGCGCTTGTAGATCCTTTTATTCATATATTTATTCTTCCTAGTCATATAATTAATAAAGAACTGTTTAGTATTATTCTAGTAGTAATGCTATGTAGTACCAATAAGTATCTCTGCTATCATCACTAGGAACTGACAACGTAGTAAAATTAGGAGATATAGGTTTATAATAGGTGGCTATTTAAAAACAAGTGACACGTTAATAAATACCAACAAGCATTTCTGGTGCTATTACTATGGACTAGATTTAAAACTCTGTTCTTAGTAAGCGACGCTAAGAAATGTCAACAATCCTCCAAAACGTGAACCCGAGAGCACAGCACTCCACCTTCCTGCGCTGCTACTAGGGACTAGATTTAAAACTCTATTCTTAGTAGCGACACTAAGAAATGTCAACAATCCTACAAAACATGAACCCGAGAGCATAGTACTCCACCTCCCTATGCCACTCCTGGTGGACTCACAAGATAGTGTACACGCTACTCTCACTATCTTCCACACCTAGTGTGCAGTTCTCTTTTCACATAATGGAATAGTCGAGGTATCGAGCTTACCGGAAGTATGTGGCCAGTACTACAAGGTCTCGAATCACAATAGGTCTACAACGGTATGGTCCTTAATTAACACAGACGGGATGGGCACGACCAGATGAACCTGACTGCCCAACACTTACCTTAACATTGATTCCCCCTGTCTCAATTTAAACATTATTATCATCATGGTATTCACATGACCCATAACAGAGCCGAGAAGAACAAGGTAAAACCTATTTCTTGCGAACGAATGAAACCATCATTCGAATTCTATCGAAGTCTAAGCATTACTAAGCATCAGGGGATACGACCTACACATACTAGTAGGGTACAACTAAGGATACTTGAATACTAAGGTAATCATGCAGCAATGGTATTCGACCAACTCCTAAGTATTTAATGCACATCTCATAAGACTTAAAGTGTAATAAAGATTTGTAAATACTAGAGAAGGGTTTATGCTCAGGGGCTTGCCTGCATTGCAGAGAAGGTTAGATCCCACATAAAGATCCCTGAAGTTAAACTGGCAGCAACACCACTGGTGGATGGACCTTCTCCGAAACTTGATCAACACGAATCTTCTCACTCTCGTGAAACTGCACGTAATAAGATGATGCACGCTTAACATGATGGACTACATGCCATGATGTATGATGAAAGACACACAAGTGCATAGCAGAACTTAAACTAATCTAAGAAACTTGAGTACAACTTTCATTCGTGGTACAACTAGGGTTATACTTCACAAAGCATTTTTATTTATTTAACTAACATGTTTAATTAGCTATTATCATGGAAGCAACACTTATTATATTATACTAGCCAAGCAAGATAAGGTATTTAACTAACATTAGGCCAAGTTCAATCATGAGGGCAAGCAAGGATCATCACATGATCCAATCACATGCACTTACTAACTAGTGGTAGACTAATTTATTTATTAACTAACAAGTTAATTATTTATCTATCACGAAAGGATTAACTTAGCATGGACCAACAAGAAGTGACTAACATTTTCCTCTAATTCATGATCATTATAAAGAATTATAAAATTAAACATTTAATTAAACCATTTTATTTATTATATAACCAGTTGATTCAAAACATATCAAGCAAGTAATTTCATTGCCAAGAAACAGCAGAAGTGTTTGTGTCCCAAGGTCTACAATCAACTACAAAATACAACAAAGTCATTTTAAGAATTTATAGAAATCATTTTAGCATTTATTAATTAAAGAAAAAGGCATTTAAACATACTTAAATAAATTAACCAATTTAGAATTATCAAAACAGGACCAAACTTTTTGTGAAGGTAGGAATAAGCACATAACATTACACAAAGAGTTTCATGATTAAAGGATTAATATTTTTATTTATAAAAATCATGCAAGATCCATTTTATAATTAAAAGAGGTAATTTTTAAGCATACCAAAACTATTGAAAATGACCTATTCATATTTTTCCATGGTAGAGCATCTCATAACATAGTTACACAACAAATTTCATATTTTTCTCATGCTCCAGTAATTCATTATGAAATAAACAAAATGAGCATCATTTACTCATTTTCTGAAAAAGAATAAATCGACCCAGCCTTTTCTCACCCACACACAGCCTTTTCTCACCCACACACAGTGCCGCCTGCGCGCGACCGCGGATGCACGGCGTTGACCGGCGGGTGCTCGTCGCCGGCGAGGTCTTCGGCGACGCGGATTACCGCGGCGAGATCCCCATCAACCCCCGCACCCTACCATGCTACCGGTTGAGCGAATAGGACTCCCCGACGAACTCAACGCCGGCCGTGGCAGCTCGGCGGCGCCCCGACACGGCGGAGGTTGCCGTCGGCGAGTTCTCCGGCCACGGGGAGGTCACCCTCGCACTCCCCACACTCTTGAGAACGCATCTACGTTACTGGTTGAACGTTCTAAAGCTAGGAGCGAGCTCGACCGTAGCCACGGCGGCTCGGCGGCTACAGGCCCTAATTGACCTAGCTAAGGCACGTCTCGGCTCTGCGGTGCTCACTTTGACCTGACCGGCTTGATGGTTGAATGTAGATAAAAGGAACAACCGGCAAGCCTGTGAGCATCACGGCATCACAGGGAGTTCAAAACAAAGGTTGGGAGAGAGTGAGCCGCAGCGAGGCGTGCTGGCCACGGCGAAGTGGAGCTCGGCGGTGATGGCGACCCGCCGTGATAGGAACAGCGCACGTTGGTGATTGTGGTGGCGAGAGGCGAAGCGAGTGGTTCGGGCGGGTGCGCAAGGAGCAGGCGGTTCTGCGAGCAAGAGCTATTGGACGGGGGTGCTACAGCGGCGACGAATTTCGCCGATGGCGGAACGGCCTGGCGGCGGAGCAGGAGGGGAAGGAAGAGGAAGAACGGCCGGCGGCGCTGGCTTAAGATGGCGAGGGCGACTTCTCTAGCTGCGCCAGCACCTGCTCGTGACCGCCACCGAAACAGCTGCGTGGCTGTGCACGTGGAAGCGGCAAAGGAGGGCGGCGGCCACCGGCGCCGAAGCAGCTGCGTGGCACAGCTACCGCCCTACTGTTCACACTGAAAACCTCATCTTCTCCTCCTTCTTTCTCTTGATTCCGTGCAGAAACTTGATCAACTCCATTACTTAAAGTCGTTCAAATATGCAAGCTCTCCAACTTCACTTAAGGAACCCTCATCAGAAGATCAATAGATTTTGAATTTCGAATAAGGGTACAGTGAAACTGAATGACTGGATTCAGTTTCAGGTTTTGAAACAATTTTGAGTAAGCTACTTTGAGCAATTAATTAGTGATGAAGCATGAATCAAACGTTACAACCAATCACTCATTATCACAGATCAAACATAGCATCAAGCAATGGAACAAAGTTTGGATAAATTTTATTCATGAAAATTCATTTAATAAATTCCCCAAAATTGAACTTAAACACTGTTTTCAGAGAGAACCCAAATGGGTAAGTATGAAATTCAGCATCAAGTTCCATCTTTGGGCTCAAATTTAAACATATTTAATTTAGAAACATTATCAAATTTTGATTCCACATGAAAACACATACATTGTACTACAAAGTTTATATTAACAAAATTTTAATTGTTTAAGCAGATTCTCATATATAAATTCACAAAGAACCTTAAGTAAACACATTGATGACATTTCATATGACATATAAAACACATCATAAGCAACACATTCATACTAGAATTAAAACATGAAATGCATCTAGGTTACAATGATTGATGATTATGCATGATGATGCTCATGATCAAGATTTTAATTGTTTTCTAACATCTGGGATGTTACAAGAAGTGTGAGTTATGAAACCCGCCACAACTGCAAGAAATTAGGCTGCTCCGTTGGCAGTGAGGCATTGTCGCTGTTTGGACCCATTAAAATCAGATTTTCGGTCGCCAACCGCGAGAATCCCCCCCGAATGGTCTGCACTGTCCGTGATTCTTTTGACTGCGCAAGACACCAGGACAACGAGATTGAATGGCTTCGTGGATTTCCCAGTACCCGCTGCAAACCGCGATCCGGACCATTCTTTTCTTCCCGAGCATAATACTGTACGACTGGGAGGGGGGTAGTGATGTTATAATGGCAAGAGAAACATCAAGGCAAACATTCCCCAGCCAGTGGCGTCAGACACAAGCGACAAAGATGGGTTTTACCAATGCATGCAGTCATCTTAAGGTTTACAAAATACATTGTCAGAGCTCATTTAACCACAAGAAGCTGCGCTGAGTGCATTACTTCAACCAGACACAACCAGTCATCTTCAGATTTATGGTGAGACCTCACATCTACTGATATAAATCTAGGAGGTAACGCCAGGCCAGTTAAAAGAGAGAATCAAAGAGAGATTTATATGCAATACTTAAATTGTTTGCTACTTCTCTAACATCAGCAATAATCCCCAAAGCTTCAGGGCTAGCTAAGTTACCACAATGGCATAGGATACTGATACATGAGATTGTCAGATAGGCAGCTGAAAACTGTTCCAAATGCAGTTCCTGGGGCAGATCATCACGATGCATCAATCAGTCCCAAAATGCGCAGTTCATTACTTGTCAATCAAAAGGGGCAGAAACCATCAATTATTTTCTTTATTGACAGAAGAGCTTGGACTTGGTGGGTCACTGACCGCATCGAAGTCAATCTTTCGACAAATGCCTGGGCTGAGTTTTAAGACTTTAAGAGATGGTATCAAAGGTGCATCTGGGCATGTGGATCCAATGCCAGTAAGTAGAGGCTTCAAATCAGGTGTCTTGCAGCTTTCATGTAAGCTTGGATCTGTCACGGTCTTTCCAGTTTCTTCCTGACGATCAAGAGGGCCATCTAGAATCAATAGATCCAGGATCATCTTGTGAATCACTTGGAGGTATTGATCCTCGTCAGAATCACTCCAATCAAAACTTAACCTTTTGACCATGTAGTCACCTGAATCGAAATTTAGCTTCCTACGAGGTGGAACTTCAACACATCTAGTCACTTTCTTCTTTGGTGCACAGGCCGCTTCTTCTTGTCCTGTAGCAAATGGATCAAAGATGCTTTCACGTGGTGTTTCACAACCCAATGAAAGACTATCATCTAAAGCCCTGCTAGAGATCGACAATTCAAGTATATCTCCCCTTGGAGAGGTGGCCTCAGGAACATCAACCTCATTATTTTCAAGATAACAAATTGTACCAAGGCATTCTTTGTCTTCCTTATTTTCCAAGGGAACTAGCAGAAAGGGTTCCTTGCTCAAATTCGTTTCCACCCTTTCTATGGTTATTGAATCACAGCCCAAATTTTGTGAGGATTCAACCTCACTCTTAACCACTACATGATCTGGTAGTGATATGGACTCAAATCCCATGATATGGAAAAGAATATTATTGCAGAACAAATGTTGACACAACAGTGATGTTTAAACTGTCGTTTTCAGTCAACCCACCACTGATCTTCAATATATACCAGTGCACTACAACCTGCAAAAAAAACAGATGGTACAAAACTCAATTTAGGATACCAAACAAATTATGCACAAGCACAAACATGAGAAAATATATGAATGCAAAAAGGATTAGTATGTATACCATATGTCAAAACATATATGTTTCAGGCTCAACAATTAATATATGCTGTATGGGAATTATGAACTAAGGCAAACAAGCATTTTTCTTAACCATGTTTATTTTAATCAAAGATGTAACCCCACAATTCATCACTAATCCCAGTGTTTCCATAAGCAGCTAGCAAAAGTTAAGAGAAATCCTAACTGCATTTGAGATAAATTAAGTCTTTGTTTCCCACATTTAACACCCTTTATTATTAGTTTGGGACAATCCCTTGAGCCTCGAAATGAAAATAAATAAATAAAGAAGCTATTCACTCATCAATCAAGCTCAACTACGGATACAGGAATATGCCTTTATTGTTGACCATAAACTTTTGAAAATCGACAACAATTAACAAATACTGGAAGCATTTTCTAAAGGCCCTGACATGACATGAAACAAAATCACAGTCGTTCATCTTCAGATAACATTCAGGTCCGAGCAAAAGATAAATCCACTGGCTATCCTAAGAGCATCTCTAACAATGCCTATAAAATGGAGTCCAAAAAACACGGTATTAGATCCTTGCCCAAAAAAAAAATATTGGGTGTGAAACGCTTCCTCCAAGAGTGGTCCTATTTTTTGTTCCCAAAAACTTTGAATCGTGCCAGATCATTCCAGGTGGTCTCTCCTTCCTTTGGACCAGATCAAAGTGTCAGGGTTTTTTTTACTGCGCCCAGCAAGGTCCACAGCCAGCCAGCTATGCCAGGCACGGCCAGGCCCAGCCAACGAGCAGCCAGACCTGTAGTAAGTTGACAATACTTGAACTGAAACAAATATTTTCACAATACCTGAACTGCATATTACTTCTTCAACTTAAATTGGTCCATCACGTCGTGGGTACTCGGTGCTTCCCATGGATGTTGAATCACATGGAGGCCATCAGTAGCAGAGTTATTGACATTAGTTCTAATGCAGGATATCATCGCTGCAACTACAGACTGAACTTGGTACAGCGTTTTGGTTCTGAAAATCTAGTCTCTCTTCACAGTGTTTTTACTAGTACCAGTCCAGTTGAAAGAGAAGAGGCAGGTGTGGAGTCATGCACGGATGGGGGATTAGCCACTCTAGTTCATCAAATCTCTATTAAAAAAAACATCTCGTTTCAGCAATCATATCATATCTACTGCAAAGGAACACGAACTCGTGGGGCTAATACCTTCATGGTGTGAAAGAGAAGAGAATATCTAAAGCAATACCTCGGGGGCAGCTACTAGTGGTGGCTGCAGTGTGTCTGAGACGGCGACACTGGCGAAGGACGACCTCGTGGCGGCGGCGGCGGCGACGGGTGTGCAGGCCGGGGGGTACCGACAGCGCCTCAGACGAGGATGGAGCAGCTCGCCGCCGTCAGAGGAGAGGACACGCTGCTGCGGGCGCGCCGCGAGGAAAATGCGCGCGAGGACGATGGAAGGCGCGGAAAATGCGCGCGCCTTCAATTTTCGAGCAGACGCCAAATCCCCGATTGGCTGTGCGCCCGTTGGGCGCAAATATGCGGCCGAGAAAGGAGGGATTTTGGGCCAGCGTTTTGGTGGAGAAATTTAGATTTTCGTTGAGCATCTCCGAGCCGAGGTTCCAATAAAGCACGTCGATATACGATTTTTTTTTTGGCAGGAATGAAAAAAAAAACTCATCTCCCGTTACCAATCTCACCTCTCAACCTTTCCGCGCTTTAAAAAATAGACTGATTATACGGATATATCCACGCGTGGGAGACGCGCGTATCCATCGGTGTGGAAGGGCGTGGAGAGAAAGATTCTATAAAAATACTCCTGATTAAAATTGTCTTCTATATTTTTTATGGCGGGAAACGGGCGGCTATAAACCGCCTCCGCGTCAGGAGAGACAAATTTGGTTTTGGTTAAATTAAATTAGGGCAAAAGAAAAAGAACATGTATTGCAAGTCCATACTTCCATAATTCTTATATTTGCATAAAAATTATGTTAATTACATCTTCGAAGAGAACACCCCTGATTAAGAGTTCCAACATGAGTATATAAAGAATAAGATTATATCATATGGCTTCCTGTTACAAACTACAAAAGAAAACAAAGTCTTCGAGCTTGTAGCCGTGGATGGATGAATATGCATGCTTGGCATAGGCTTGAACTTGATGCATGTTATTTTATTTAAACATGACATTTTCATTTGTTGAGGAGCTAACGTATACTCTTTATACGCTTGGTCGCTAGCTTGTTTAGCTTTCTAGCGACCCTGCTACGCATGTAGTTAATCTATGCAAAGCATTTATGAATATATTATTATTTGTTATATCATGATATGGTGCTAAATTTGGCTAACTCAGCATAGGACATCTTTACCATGCCATATACGCATATACGACAAGGAGGAAATGATTTGTTTGTTTGTTGGCCATTTTTTTTTGTGCATAGTATCATGTATGTATGCACATAATTTACTTTGGAGACTAAATTTGACATAGTCTTATCAGACCATGCAGGGCCATGGATCGACATGTTTGATATATGTTGATGCATTCGACATATGGTGCCATATTTTATATGGGCACTTGTCAAGGTTTAGGAAGATATGTTGTTGAGCTAAACCTAGACACGACGCATGGAGTTGATTTGTTTTATCAAAATTAGCGTACATGGTGTTTGACCAAGGATACATATATTATGTTATTTAATTTGATTTGATTTAAATTAATGATCCACCTTATACGGGTGTAGTCTAACTAAGGTGCAATGTTTGGTTTACCCATTACGCTTGGCACCTGGAAGGCCTACGCTGGGCATGTATGGCATATTATCCAAACTAATTGGGAATTATGATGAACGTGGCCAAGCTTATATGACTTGGCTAAGCTCCCACCAATGTTTGTAACATTTTGGTTATTTTTACTATGGTGCCGTAGCAGGTTGATTAGCATAGGCAATCATGACATGGGACTTGATATGATATGAAGAAACCATTTAATTTAGTTTATTTAATATGGTCTGGCCGTAATTTAAAACGGCGTGATTTTATCTAATACACGATGGAGATTACTTGATTCCACGGCAATATGAATGCACTAGCAGGCAGTATGTGGTGAACCGACGTGTTTTTATGCATGTATAGTATAATTTCTTTTGTTTTAATTATATACTTCTATTTACATGCCGATGGCCGGAACATGGTGCTGTGGATGAGTACACCTGAGACCCAATGTCACAATTTATTTATTTGATTAAAATGCACTAATAACCATAACACATTTATTACGTGGAGAAGTGCAATATGGCAAAGTTTTGTTTATTTATTCACGCTACAAAGGGGCCTATATGCAGGACCATTAGCATGTAACATTAATTTAGCAACTCTATTTATTTTCATGCATGTTGCCTGATTTAGTCACCAAATTTCAGAAAGGGAGTTGTAAAATGCAAGGGTGCTTACTAGGACGTAACCTGCGCAACCCTTTGTTTTATTTGGTAATTTAGTTAAGATATAAAGCCATGCTGTATGCAAGCTTTTGTGTACTTGTACATGACTATTTTTCATGGAGGGTTGCTGATGCATGAACGTAAAATGAGCTGTAGGACTGAAATATGCAGCACGTAGCTAATGTCTTGTCTTTGATACAATTTCATTTGCACATATGATTGGCATGATCTTTCTTCATGGTAGTAGCATGCGAGTTCTTTATTTTCTTTGATGCGTGATAAATAACGGCCGGCGTTGCCGTGGCCAAAACACATGTAGATTTGTTCAGATATGGAGCCGATTCGTGTCCATATCACATTTACCATGAACCGAGTGGAGCGTGTCCACTAATTTTGTGCCATGAACCTTTAACCGGGTTGGAGCCAAGATCGCGTCCAACCGAATTTTCACCATAAACATAACCGGGGTGGAGCCACAGCGCGTCCGACCCAATTTTCAACCACGGGATGGAGCCACAATGCATCTATACCCAAATTTCACATCTGCTGGCCTTTTACATCTTTACCGGGGCACAAAGCCCATGCACATAGCGCGGCCATGGCATGCTGGCCGACCTTTTATCAGAGATCAGACTCAGGCGCGGGGCGCCGGCCTTGTTTGGCCCTTTTACCTTTTATCGGGGTAAGACCTATATATATGCACCCATCATGCATAAAGACGTAGGCCAGCCGTTTACGGACGCCGAAGAGTTGCCGATGCAGCTCGTTGACGAATCAGTCAAAGATGAGAACCAGTTAGGCAGGGATTAGAGAAGCACCATGCGCCCCTCTCACCTTCTTCTGGAACTTGACGAACAGAAGAAGCTTTTGCCAGCAGGTCTTGCGTGGGAGTAGCCTCAGTGCAGCGGTGCAGCAGCTTTTCTGATCGGAGAGCCGAAGTGTATGTGTGTGTCTGGGGAGCCTGACGACACTGTGGATGAGACAGCCAGGCGTATATGTGTATGTGTATGTGTATGTGTATGTGTATGTGTATGTGTGGGAGAGAGGGTCCCCCGAACGTTTGCACTAGCCTGCTACTTATAGAGCCGAGCGACCAGCGGTTCTCTTGATTTGAAATCGCGTCAAGGTAAAGCGGCGGGAGTGGTTGCCAGTAAGATTTGGCGCTCTTGAGTTTAATTTCGTATTTTCTAATGACCCTGGCACGCGATTGCTGAGTTCGTGGAAGTTTGAACCCTCATTTGGACTTGGACTTGGTCGCATCGAGACCTGCTGCTCCCTAGGCCACTTTATCTTTAGATTGAAGTAATTAATTTAATAAAGGAAAATGGGGAGGTTTATCTCCTGGCCGGCATACGTAGCGCTACACACTAGGTAGTATACATACACCACTATACTATACGTTGCATGGTCATATTTTAATCCATGCGTGTGCAAATTGTGTTTGCATTTACGGTCGGGTGTATTTATGGGACATGTGATCATACTTATTTACTCCCGCAGCGCCGTATGAAACTATTCATGGTCCGACTTGTTCCGTACGTGCATATACATTTGCATGAGTCATTATCTTTTTCTTTCTCCTTTTGAATAATCACCACATCATCTTTTGACATTGAAAATGATTGATCATTTTAGTCAATCAACAAAGTATTTTATTTTCATATGTGCTCTTCGGATGATTCGCATATATATATATATATATATATATATATATATATATATATATATATATATATATATATATATATATATATATATATATATATATATATATATTAGTCTCATTTTCTTTCCAGGTGTGAACACGCTCATGCAGTTCTCTATATTTTAGTAATAAATTATTGGAAAATGTTAGAGATGATCTTATGTATTCCTCTCAATATTTTTTGGTGAGTTGAAAAATTCCATGGTTTTAGGAAAAAAATTGTTGGAAACTCTTGGAGATGCTAAGCGGAGTAATTTCTTCGGAACACCATTAAGTAAAATGTAGATTTACCATATTGTTTTTATTTATCGAACATACATGAGTGCTTAAAATACCATTTCATGAATTTGACATTCACTTAATCTAATTTTAGTAAAAGGAGTGATTCGGACTTTCAATTTTGCCCGTAAACATTTCATATTATCCTTTTTCTCACTCATCTCATTCTCCCTGTCTATGTCTACCTTCCTCTTATTCTCCATAGCTCCACCACGACCCACCCCTCGCCAGCTGCCTACAACTCCCTGATCCTCAGGTGCATATGCCGTCGTCTCCCTAGGCCAATGTCGACTCCGCCACCACCCTGAGGCCACTAGTGCCCCTACCCCGCCAACATGCATGCACTAGCAAGAAGAAATCATGCGCTACATGGCCACATGGGAGCGACACGTGTGGGAGGATGGACGGCCATGATGGCCAGGAAGCACGCACACTTGGAGCGCCTCCACATCGTCCTCGCCTTCACCAGGCGCTAGGCCAGGGGAAGGAACGAGGAAGAAGGATCGGCACCACACATGGGGCACATGTGATTGGGCGTGTCGCTGCTACCGTTAGCCTTTCCCATCCCAGTGGGCACCACGCACGACGCACACAAGTCTTTTAACGAAGGTTGATTCGAATTGTAATTAGAATTGAAGTTCGAATTACCTTGCGCACGGGACTGGTTATTCCACCCATTATTATCTTGTGGTTGGCGAAACACGTTTGTTATGAAGGCAGCTTCTTCGTGGGTTTCAGGGCAGTCATTCCCCGAATGGCTAACATTTCGACAGACCTCACACGTCATATGTGAGTCCAAGGCCTAGACGGTGCCCTTCATTGCTTCTTTGTCTTGGGCTCGTTTCTCCAGTCTTTTCGTCAAAAGATCTATTTTTGTGGCAAACATATCCGCCTCCTTCATGGTATGCATATCTTTTTGTGATTTTCTTTCTTCCCCTAGCTTTGATTAGACACCATTTTATTGATGAGAGCCGTGGCTTCATCAATGGTGAGGGAAAGGAAAGCGCCTCCAGCTGCTACATCGAGGTGCCTCCTAGACATGTTTGTTAATCCATCATAAAAATTTTGGTGCACTAACCAGTTTTCAATCCCGTGGTGTGGGCATGCTTGGATGTAGTCCTGCAGCCTCTCCCACGCCTCAGGAATGGATTCTGTGACGGTTTACTGGAAGTTGAAGATCCATAACCTCAGGGCATTAGTTTTGCCCATGGGGAAGAACTTAGCGAGGAACATCAGTGGAATATTTGTCCCACGAGTTGACAGCTTCCCGTTCCTTGTAGAACCACTGTTTTGCCCTCCCCGAGAGAGAGAAGGGAAACAAGCGGAGCCTGATGCTCTCCGGTGCGACATCCTTGATGACGATGGTGTCACACAACTCGAGGAAGTGTTGGAGATGCGCATTCGCGTCCTCACTTGACAAACTAGAGAACTGGTTTGCCTACACCATCATGATAAGGCCGGTGTGGAGCTCGAAGTTCTCGTTCCCAGTGTTGACAGCCCGCCCAACAGGGCATGTTGGCAACAACGGGGATGGAGTAGTCGCAAGAGTGTCTTGGCCATGATTGGAGTAATGGATGGTGCAGGGATGACTAGTTCAGTCTATCGGTGGAGTGGCTAAAGAAGATGTGGCACGAGACCTATTCTTCCTTAGGAGTGCATCTGGATTTTCAATGTAGTTGTTCGATAGATCGTAACCGGTCATACACTATCCTGTTTTCATCCACAATAGGAGAAAACAAGCAAAGTTAGCCTACATAAATAATGGCTACCTTACATACATATTATCATGAACATGTCCTACTAGATTTTTAATCAATTATGTCTTCCCCAGCAACAGCACCAGAAATGCTTGTTGATATTTCTTAGCGTAGCTACTAAATTTGTATCCCCAGCAATGAAGCCAGAAGTGCTTGTTGGTATTTCTTAGCGTTATCACTAATAATTAGCAATGCCACTAAGTAATAGCCTTGATAGTTCCTTAACAATTTTAGATATTTATCCGCAAGCGCATGAAGCTATCATCGTAGTATTTCACCCGAAAGTATTTAGGGTATCGTTATTTATATTTTCCCAAAGGAAGACATTTGATGAAGAGTCTAGTATGGATATGAACTTGAATAATAATGCTTGCAAGTGCACCCATGTTCATAGCAGGGGTAAAAACGGTGATTTCTAGATAGTGGACACACACTTGACATTCCTCAGAGGATAAAATAAAGAGAAAGAATAAAATAATAATCTAAGTCAAGCAGGCATTAGTCTAGTATAGTCATACAAAGATTAGTTAATGATCATATAAATTACATAATTAGTTTTGGGGCTAAGTGTACAGCAGGTCGGGAGGCCACCGAGTACTGGTCTACCAGCAACCTCATGTGATAATTTAGACTCCTACACCCCAAACGAACGTGGGGGATTATAAGGGATGGATAGAGCTGTCACCACCTACTGTCATCCACCTCAATCATGGAGAGGGATAATGCATTCACCTGTCTCTCCATACCCAAGCACCACGCTTGCATATACAGAAACTACCCAAATCCCCCTGGGTCCCCTGACCCTACGGATCGACAAGTAAAGGACTTGGGCACACCCAAAAGCATGATGAACTGTCACCTCAACTTAGCTCTAATTCCAATTATATAAGTTATATGAGTAGTTAAGCATAAATTCATGTATGCTACTTTCGTGATATACAAACTATAGAATAGTTCATATATCAAGATCATAACACAATAACTATACTTTAGTTCATAAGTATGACAATAATTATAATATGAGAGCATAGCTTTGGAAGAACTCATATTTCTATTCATACCCAAAGGTCTCTTCTTCCAAGGAGCCAAGCTCTCCAAGGTAGCTTTGCCTTGCTCTAAAGCTACTACTAAAAAGGAAAAGCTACAAGAGTGAGTGAGGTGTATCCCAAAGTGGTGTGTGTTGTAGAGGGAGGGTACCCCTCTATTTATACAAGGAGCAAGAGAAGTGCTATGACTATTCTTGGCATGAAGTCCTAGGCTGCACTGCCTCAGCATGTCCACATGCCATCGCCTATCGAAGGGGTGGCCGAGAGGAGCTGGTGGTGGGTCGGCCACCCCTAGGGGTCGGCCGCCGCCTGACCAAACCACCTCACCACCACCTTCATGTGGTGGGCTATGGACTGGACCTAGATCACTCCTTGGTGGGTACTTTGCCCGGTTGAGTCGAAGTTGATGGGTGTCTCCATTGTTCCTTTGCGCGAATCAGCGTCGGAAAGCGTCTTTCAGTGAATTTTTCCATGTATTTGTGTTTATGTCCTACAGAAAACAATATTCTCCAAATACATGTGGAACTTGGTTAATAGTGAATGCATATGTGTTTAAGATTGCCAATTTTTCCTCTTTTTGTACCTTAGTTGGAGATCGGATTTTATCGTTAAAGACCGCCAACACCCGACGGTTGTTGAGGAAGGTCGAAGGTGATGAACTAGGCCCAGCGATGAATGTGATGTGGAAGAACGAGGAATGTCCATGTTGCCTCTAGTAGTCCATTGGGGTGTTGTAGGACTTGGTGGTGGGCCAGCGCTGGGCCAATCGAATCCTTTGCCTCCTCTAGCCATGTCGGTGCACCGTCAGGCACGGACATCAGTGTGGAGGCGGAGGCTAAGGCGATGACGTAGGAAGGGAAGGTTGGGAGGAGTGGGCTATGTTCTGGAGCGAGGAGTGTAGGATCCTCATTGAGTGTGATAGGTTTTTCAGAAGTATGTGGTAGATTCTAGGCAATTAAGGTTGCTATGTATATATCTGGATGATGGGGATTTGTATGATAAACTCTTCATTCTCCTTAATACAATGATACGCAAGTATGATTCCTTTCTAAACTCATTATAGTTACCTTCCTTCTCGTATGATGCGGTTCAGATTCTCTTGCACATGTTTCCAATTTCTTAATACAAGTTATTCAAGTCATCTCCACTAATAAACATGAGTAGGGAAGGCAAAAGTCAAGGTCCGTGACATCCACGGCCACCCACACGAATCGCATGCGGTGGAGCAGAGAAGATGCCATGGACCATTTGATTCCCTGCACTTTGTGATCTAACTCTAACACTGAATCACTGTATGAAACGACAACGAGAGCTGCAATAATGACAATTTGCAAACACAGCAAACCAATTTGCAAATAAACCTAAGACAAATACTTACACCCCAGCACCATCTAAGTGATGTGCTTTATCTCACGTCTATGTAGCCAAGGCAAATACTAAAACACTTCAAAAATGGAGTAACAAGCATCACAATCATTTAGTTATTAATTGTTTTAAGGCAAAAACTATATATAAACGACACAGTAACAATCATCACAACAATTTCATTGATAACCTCAGTTACATTCCATAGTTGTACAATAACAAAGACCGATCAGAAGACTACTGGGTGTACAATAACAAAGACCTATCGAGTATAGGTACATCCCATAGACGAGTATAGAGACAGGTAGTGCAAGCTAATGATGAGACAACACCTCGCAAAACTTCCACTAGCATCTCAGTGAGGTGCTTTACCTTCCCTACCGTTACACCTCTCATGGTCATGAGCGTGAGAGAGATAGAGGCAAGAAGAGGAGCATCTCAATGAGGTGCTTTACCTTCCCTGTTGCACCTCTTATGGTCATGAGCGCGAGAGAGATAGAGGCATTTATGTGCACCTCTCACGGTCGAGAGATAGAGAGGCAAGAAGAGGAGGCGTGGAAGAGAAGCGTCGCCGCCGTCGCTACTACTCTAGAGGAAGGAGGATCGCTAGGGCGCTATGATGGTGAATCAGCAATAAAAGAAATGCATAGGGCAAACTAGAGATACCAAAGTGCATTCAGTACCCCTTGGCTTTCCCAAATAAGCGAACCCCCTTAATCGCAAAACTTCCACTAGCACCTAGATTGAGTAGCCCCCGTTGCGCCTAGATGCTGGTAGTACCCAATCTTGAAGGCCTTCTCCCAACACCGCTACCGCCGTCGAAGGAGTTAGGTAAGGAGTGCCATTGCGATGAAGAAAATATAGATGGTTGGTTCAAGAGCTTTGTGAAAGGTCCTTGTGTGGTTTTGGTAATTGAGTGACAACCTAGGTGGACTAATTGTGTTTATGTGAGATACACAGGTGACTAGTCTACAGGTACATGTGTGTGAGCAACATATGCCATGAAGGTGAAAATGGCTTGGAGATGTTGCAAAGCTCACACATATGATGATGAAGGAGCTCATTGCACATGAGACATGACATTGAGTCATGTGATCAAGGTGGAGAAGATCAAGACAAGACTTGGCTTGATGGACCAGTTGCAAGCGTGAAGGGCGAGTCAGAGGCTTTGGAGCGATGGATCGTGTGGCGTTGAAGCTTAAGTAAGACTTGGCGCCGATGGACGAAGGCAATGGTGAAAAGCAAGTGAAGTCAAGATCGATGAACCAATATGATCATGTGATGATATAAAGTGGATCATATCATTATTGATCATGTTGCTGCATGTGTTGCATCGACATTGGAGGAGATGGAATGGAATGCGCAAGGCAAAGGTATAACTTAGGGCATTTCATTTCACCAGTCATAGGTGTGTAGAGAAGTTGGTGACCAGGTTTAGGATAGATGGCTGTACTATCAAGAGGGGCAAACTTGTTTGCATATCGGTCATCTAGTGCCACTCGAGTGATGTAACTTTGCATCGTCGCTAGGATTGAGTGGCGTGGCAAGTTGAGTGGCTAATCCTTTGGAAAATGATTGTAAAAATGCTAACACACATACACATGATGGTGTACACTTGGTGGTGTTGGCACATTTATAAAGGAGATGAAGTTGGAGTTGATGTGGATCAACTCGGCGATGAAACAGAGGCGAGAAGGGTTAGGAACTCCACCGACGGAGTGTCCAACGGTGCCACCGGCGCCCTATATAGAAAAGACAGGGTCTCACAGAGTGGACCAAACACTGGTCACGTGGTGATCGGACGCTGGGGTCCTGCGTCCGGTTAGTGACGGTGGAGAGCGTGCAGGCATCGGTCTTCGACCGGACGCTGGCGCTAAAAGTGACCGGACGCTGGTAGGGTGCGTCCGGTCAGGCTGACGTACGGTGACGTAGGTGATGCAGAGAAGGTGGAGAAGGACTAGACGCTGATGCTACGTCCGATCGTGATCGACCGGACGCATCCAGTCGTAGCTGGTACCTTACTGGAAATGACCAAACGCTAGGGTTGTTGCATCCGATCACTTTGAGTAGCTATGTCTGGTCATCATATGACTATTGAGATCAGGCGTACTGTATTTGAAGCAGGTGACATGTGGCTATCATTGAGCGATCAAATGCTGAGGTCCAGCATCCGATCGATCTGACCGGAGCGTCCGGTCATCCCGAGTTTTTGTCCAGTGAAGGGGTAACGGCTAGTTTAGCCCATGGGGCTATAATAGAAGAGTGTCTCGGCCATGGCTAGCAGAGAGCACCTCAGGGGACATTGTGTCCATGCTTGAGAGTGCTTTGGAGCCCTCCATCTCACATATGCTTGATAGTGATCATCTGATTATGTGAGAGAGCGATTCTAGTGCGATTGCATCATGAGGTTGCATCGAGTGGCACTAGGTGATCGAGTTGCAAGCCGGTGGTGCTTGTTACTCTTGGAGGTTGCCACCTTCTAGATGGCTTGGTGGTGGTCTCTGTCGAAGCCTGCAAGAAGCTTGTGCGGTGCTCCGAAGAAGAGCTTTGTGAGGGGCATTGTGCTCGCCCCGCGGGAGCCACGAAGAGCAACTCTAGTAAAGTGTGTCATTGAGCTACCCTCACTTTTGGGGTAGGTTCTTGCGGTGCCCAACATGCGGGCTTGGCGGGTGATGCCAATTAGCCGCCGAACCACCAAGTGAGCGGTCGACACAACAGGGACTAGCGTGTTGGCAAGCACGTGAACCTTGGGAGAAAAATCACCGTGTCAACCTTGTTCTTCCCGTTGGTTTGCTTCCTCATTACACAAGCTTGTAATTACTTTCATATACATTGTGCTTGTGTAGTTGCTCTTGTAATTAGTTAGCTTGTGTAGCTTACTAGTTACCTTCTTGCTTGTAGCATAGTAGTAGCTCCCTTGCATGGCTAATTTGGTTTGTGTAATCGTGTTAGTCACATTGCTTAGTTTGTGTAGCTAAGTAATTGCGCTCTCTAATTTGGCATTGGTTGCCTTGTTATTGAGCATTGCTAGTGAGCTTAGGTAGGTTTGTGCTTTTGCTTACTAGTTTGTGTAGGAGCTCCTTTGTTGCTTAAAGTACTAGTGGCATAGGTTTGTGTGACCTTGCTTTTAGAATTGGTTAGGTGAGCTCTAGCTATCCTGGCACCTTTGTTACTTAATTAGTATCTTTGGAAGGTGCTAGAGAACATAAATAGAGGGGTGTATTCTTGGCTAGACTGATAGTTTTAATCCCGTACTTATTTCGGTTAGCCGACGCGATTAATTTTAGAAAGGACTATTCACCCCCCTCTAGTCCGCCATCTTGACCTTACACTTTGTCTATATCTGTCTGTATCTAAGTAGGAAGGAGTGTGTGGATTGCTAAGAAGTGCATCCAGCCCTGGCTTAAATAAGCCAACCTTGAAGATGGAGACGTGGAGAGGAGTAGTTAATACACATCAAGGAAGGAGAGGCATACTCTGTAGGAAAGTAATGGTGATACAACTATGTTGTGTGTAGTTGGGAAATGGGAAAATAACTCACGCTAAATTTACTATCATCGGTACACCAAACGGTTGTGTAGGGCCGGCGGCCATAACGCCTATCCCACTCGGCTCGGCTTTTCATACGATGGAGAAAATATCACTACCACATCTATTGTTAACCCGTGGGTGGTAGAAGTTTCAACTATTAGTTTCCTTCCTTAGAAGGCCTCCCTATCGGTCCAATTGGTGGTGGAAGTATAACACCGTCGCTTCTATCGCTATGGCAGTGAAAGTGGCGACAGTGAAATATCAATCTATAGTAGTGACAGGTCTGGTGGCGTCGGCTGGGCCATAAGAGGGAAAGGGCGGTTGGGCCTGAGGCTGGCCGTGTAGGCCAAGAGGGAGGCCATGAGGTGGGCTCGGCTAGTGTTCATGCTAGGCTAAGGAGTGCGCTGGTCCTATTGTCCACTTGGGTTGAGCAGGGGTGAAGAAGGGAGTGGGATAGATAAGTCCTGGGTTAGGGGACTAAGAAGAAAGGATTTCCTATTTTTGATCAAGGGTTTTAGGAGATGAGATTACCTTCGAGCACAACAAGAAGAATCAAATCACATATGCATCTATTCTACATGGTGCACAAGTTTATTGTAAATTCAGTTGAATAGGAAGAGAGAGATTAGAGTTAGTTGGGGAAAAGGTTGACTTAAGTTGGCTACACATTACATGCATCACACATTCACTAGAAAATTTTTGAAAGTCAGGATTTTTATTACACAGAAACACGAGATGTTACACCTCTAGCGAAGGCTTACATTCAAAGACCTTTGTTTCCATCTTAACAGCCACAAGGCACCTTTGCTCAATATCACCACTGATGTTCTTCTCTTCAACCATAGGAACCTTATGGTAGAACTGATACTTTAGCTAGTCATCATGCCACCTATTCTTCTTAGCCCGAGCAATCAGATGGCTAAAATAGTTCGACAAGGCTTGAAGCTGCAACAACTAAAATAGTTCGATACCTTTGCCACATCAATAATAACACTCTTAAATTGAGGGTGCATCTCGTGCAATGAACAAAAGGCATTAGTATTGGGAATAACATCTTGAGTATTCACAACCAAATGAACAAAGCAATCTTTGAGATGCCATTCAGAAGGAATCTCCTCCAACAAATCATCACAAAGAAAGCGAAGACCAGCTATTTGAGATGGCCAACAGAAAGGTCCTAAATGGCTAGAGGGGGTGAATAGCCTAACTAAAGATCTACAAATTCACTAGAGCAAACTTGGTTAAACAACAATTAGGTGATAAATCAATTTTGCTCTACCTCTACAAGGTGTGAAGCAAGCCACCTACTGAATGCTAGTAGCTAAGATCTCTATATCACACAATCACACAAACTAGCTAAGTGGCTACTACTACAACTAGTGAGCTAATGAAAGAGCTAATTACACTTAAGCTACACTAAGCTACTCAACTAGCTACAAAAGAAAGCAAGCTACTACTACACAAGTATACCCATGAAGGTAATGCAATTGAGATAGAGATCAATATACCGAGCCAGGCAAGTGTCCAATAAGAATACCAAGAGACAATTGACACAAGATTTATCCTCGAGGTTCAATTGCATGCCAACAATCTACGTCCTTATCATGATGACACACCCACTTGGTGGCTCACGTGCTAATAGGCATCACACGCCTAGCCCTACACAAGGGCAACACAAGATAAGGGTACACAAGTCACAAGAAATCCTCTAGAGTTGCCTTTTCCAAATCTCCCATGGGGAAGGCACAAGAACCCCTCACAATATCATCGATCAGAGTTAGAGACCATCACCACCCTCCACTCAATGATCACCGCTCCTTCAAGCCATCTAGGTGGAGGCAACCACCAAAAGTAACAAGAGAAACCACAGCCAACACGATCACAAGTGTCACTAGATGCGCCAACACGATGCAAATCCATTTTTATCGCTCCTCACTCACTAGACGATGAACAAATCAAGAGAAATGAGTGGGAGACTTGCTTCTCAGCTCTAGGGGTGTACAAGGTTGCAAATGGCCAAGAGAGATGCCCCAAGCCAACCAACATACTCCCTCCGTCCCGCAATGACCGTCGTTCTATGACCAGGCACATTTACCAAGAACAACAGGCACTGCTGATCGATGGGGAGTGGGGAGGTGCAGGAGCAGAAAATGAGTGGAGGAAAATGTGTCCATGTGTCTAACTCTTTTTTTTATAGGTGAGGCTGGAAGTGTGAGAGCAGGAAACGAGTGGACAGGAAGTTTGCTTCTTTTTTTATTACTGGTGACGCCAGCGTTCAACTCCCTAGCAACGGTCTTTACGGGACAAATTTTAAACTCTCCAGCGACGGTCTTTACGAGACGGAGGGAGTATATATATATATATATATATATATATATATATATATATATATATATATATATATATATATATATATATATATATATATATATATATATATATATATATATATATAGACGCCACCTCAAGCACCTAGCTATTACTCACATTAAAGCGTGCGTCGGACTAATTGATGACCGGTCGGACTGGTTGAGGTCAGGTCCGACCCAACCGCATGGCCACCCACATGCTACCACGTGCCTCATTCAAACAGTCACATGACCGTTTGATCCAATAGATCCCTACACGTGTGCGTTAGACGTGAACATGAGCGAGTCGCACTACTTAGCACCAGCAGTCCAACTGCGTCCAGTAAGCTATCGAGAGGGCTAAATCAGTCAGATGTCGGTCTGACCCATGCCTATCAGACCACATGAGGTCTGACCCCACACACACTTAGCACCACATGTCATTGCCTCACTCACATAGGTTAGGGTTGGGCAGTCGGACCACTGAACATTGTTTCAGCACGATGAAAGCTCTAGTTTAGTTTTAGTGAATTGATAAAATCCTAGGTGCTAATCCTTTGACTCTAAATGATCATGAGATAGGATAGCACGTTCTAAGTAGTGGACCAAATTGTGAAGATCATGATGATGGTGATGGCCATAGTGATGATCAACATGCTCGGGCTTGGAAAAGAAGAAAGAAAAAAAAATAAAAAGCTCAAGGCAAAGGTGATATTCATAGGAGCACTTTGTTTTGGTGATTAAGACACCTAGTGGGTGTGATCACATTTAGGATAGATAGTCATACTATTAAGAGGGGTGAAACTCATATCGAAATGTTGTTATCAAAGTGCCACTAGATGTTCTAACTCATTGCATATGTATTTAAATTCTAGTGAGTGCTAACACCCTTGAAAATATTTGTGAAAAATATGCTAACACACATGCATAAGGTGTTATACTTAGTGGTTGGCACATTTGAGCAAGGGTGAAGTGTTCGTGCTTGAAAAGGAGTTGAAACAGGGGCGTCGAACCCTGCTTCACAGAGCGTTGGACAGTCTTTGGCTGGGTCCAATGACTAACCTTAACACGCGCGCAGAGAGGAGGCAGCATTAGACCGAGGCTTGTGGGGGCATCAGACTGGCCGCGTGCACTGTTTATTTAGTGCTGTGCGGGTGAGTGAGCACGAACATGACACATGGCAGCGTCAGACCATGGACCTCTGTTGGCGGTAGTTACCATCCATCATAAACCGTCAATATAACTTGAAATCATGCATGAAAATGATCACCAACATAGACTAAGGGGTTTAAACTGATAATTTCCATGAGTTTTGGTGAATCTGTGTTTTCAACAGGGCTTTTTTAGAAAACTGTCAAGGTGGATCAAATTTTCAAATTAAATTGCAATTATCCACGATGAAAATACCATCAGAAGGTTCCCAAAGACACTAGATGGCACTCCACCGAAGTGGGGCATGAGAGGACGGTAGCCCCACCTGTAGGCCGACCGGTCCCCTGGGCCCACCAGTGAGCCTCCTCTTCTACGCTGGTTCCTCCACCGCCTCCTAGATTGCATCTATGTCGTTTATTCAAGTCAGTTTGATTCGAGGTTCCAGAATTGAGGCTCCAGCCTATATATACCAGCCCTTGTCCCCCTCCCTTAGGTAGATTTCCATAAGTCAAGAGTAGATCAAAAATTAGGGTTTCTAGAGAAGAGAATAGAGCTCTAGTTCTTCAAAGTTCTAGTATAGGCTAGCTAGCAAGATTTAAGTAGAGTTGGGCTATTGCTCAGTATTCCGGATTCACCATTTGGAGGCTAGTAAAGTCATTGTATCCCTCTTTATTTTATGACTTTGTGCTACTTTAATACTAAGTTTCTATTTATTATGTTCCTAGTTTGCTCTAGTTATATGCTTGATATAGTCATGATTGATATTGAATTTATGCATATGTTCGCAAATCTCTTAGCTCAATACTTGAGTGAGTTAAGTGGTTGACATTATGTAAGCGTGGTGCTTAAATATTGTTTACCTATGGATGCACTCTACACTCTGGGCCATGTGATAGATCATGAGTGTGACAATCTCGTTGAGTCCTTTGTAGTCCACTCCCTGTTTGTAGAACAAGTAGAACCCGGTTGCGAAGGGAGACAAGCTCTATTCTTGATCTTCCTTAGTAATGTTCCTTATGCATAGATACAAAATTAATTATGCTATAGATGAGAGTGTATATACTTGGGTGTACAAAAGACTTAGTAAATAAGGAATAACCTAGAAATCTTTTGCTCTTAACTAATCTCCTGCCTAGCCATACTACATTTATGAGTATCTATTTTTATCTCTAGATTACTATGAATGCCTTACACTTATCATTCATTTATTATTTGACTTATTCCTAGCTATAGCATGAGAGTTAATGATCTTGTCATAAGTATGTATATTTGTCAATATCTCTTGCCACCCCATCGCTCCTCCCTGTGGATAAAACATAAATAACGATACCTGGCATACTCTCGGGTGAAATACTACAATGGTATATTATCTGTGTGCTTGCGGATTACTTAATATATAAATTTACAAGTGTTCTCAATAATTACCAACAACGCATTTCTGGCATCATTGCTAGGGATGACAACTTAGTAAAGAAGTGATGCTAAGAAATGCCAACAACCTCGCCCGATGATGGGCGTTGGACCAGGATCTGACCGATTTGTTTCTCTCTAGACCACATCGGACCCTCACTTTGTGGAGTCCGAATGTGCATTTGAGGCACGGGTCTAACATTGCGATCAGCACGTGGCAGTGAGCCATTGCGCGGCAACGGTCACTTTGATTCAAACGGGATGCGTGGCAGCATGTGATTGGATGCGGTAGAGCGTTGGAACGAGCATTCGATGGTCCCGTGCAGCTGAGTCTGACGGTCACTTATGTGACCTAACGGCTCTATTTCATGGAGGCTTCTATTTAAGCTCCATGGTCAGCTCTAGCTCACTCTCTTGGCCATTGTCATTGACATAGCAACTAGAATTGTGGATAGGAGGCTTGCATTTTTAGTAGGCTAGCGCAACACTTGCTTCGCCATTTAATTAACTAACCACTTGGCTTAAGTGTTGTTGTAGAAATTTTTAATAGGCTATTCACCCCCCTCTAGCCATTAGGACCTTTCAAGTAGTATCAGAGCCATGGTCATCATGATTTGAGGCTTAACAACTTTTGGTGTCAAAATGGCTCAAATCAACAACTCCAAGAAGTCACCCCAATTTGATGGCTCAAATTATCCTTAGTGGAAGGCAAAGATGACCACCTACATCAAGTCAATCAATAGAAAGATGTGGAAGGTGGTGGAGACCAAGATTGAGGTAGCTAATCCGGAAGCTCTCTCCGCAGCCAAAGAAGTGCTTCTCCAAAACAATGATATTTCTCTTAGCGCTATTCATGATGCATTGGATGAGAGGACATTTGAGCAAATCAAGAACATTGAGATGGCTCATGAGGTATGGAAAAGTTGGAGAAATCATTTGAGGGCACACAAGCGGTGAAGGGTGCTTAGGCATATATCCTCAAGGAGAAGTTTGTTAGCTTCAAGATGAAGGATGATGAGAGTGTGCCAGAGATGTTTCATAGGCTTTAAGTGCTAGTCAATGATCTCAAAGCGCTTGGTGAAGAAGTGAAGGACAAGGACTTTTCTCATAAGTTCTTGAGATGTCTACCCTCAAGATTTGGCACATTGGTTACTATTCTAGTGAGGAGTGGTTTGGACACCATGACACCAAACCAAGTGTTGAGAGATGTGATGACCAATGACACTTATAAAGATGATGATGACAAGGAAGAGAAGAAAGATGAGAAGAATGATGAGAAGAAGAAGAGTGTGGCATTGAAGGCCAGATCATCCAAGGGCTAGGCAAAGCAAGAATCATCAAGTGAAGATGAAGACTCAAGCTTTGATGAGTTTGATGATGAGAAGATGGCTCTCTTTGTGAAGAGATTTGGCAAATTCATAGTGAAGAAGGGCTATCATGCAAGAAGGAAGAAGTCATCATCAAGAAACAAGGATGAAGCAAGAAGGTGCTTCAAGTGTGGTAGCAAGGACCATCTTGTTGCCCAATGCCCCTACAATAGTGAGAATGAAGATGATGACAAGAAGGGCAAAAAGAAGGACAAGAAGGAGAAGAAGGACAAGATGACCTTTAAGAAGAAGAATAAGGGTGGTTCATATGTGGTCACTTGGGATATTGATGCTTCCTCAAGTGATGATGATGATAGTGATGATAACAAGATCACCAAGAAGAAGGCTATTGCAAGCATTGCCATTAATTAGAAGCCTTCTCTCTTCGACACTCCATCAACTTGCTTCATGGCTAAGGCCACTAAGGTACAAACTTATGATGAGGAACATGATAATGAAAGTGAAAGTGATGATGATGATGAACCAACTAAAAATGAACTAATTGACATGTTGGAAAATGCTAAAGAACATTTTGACATTAAGAGAAGGGAATGCAAAGACTTGTGTAAGGAACTAAAAGC
The DNA here is from genome assembly GCF_019320115.1 of Miscanthus floridulus. Lineage (NCBI taxonomy): Eukaryota > Viridiplantae > Streptophyta > Magnoliopsida > Poales > Poaceae > Miscanthus > Miscanthus floridulus. The sequence continues at coordinate 48,412,804 of NC_089595.1, read as the reverse complement.
CCTTAAGCAAGCCTTTGATGAGATCAATGCATCTCATGAGAGGCTAGAGGAAGCCCATGAGAAGCTTGTCAAGCCTCACAAGAAGCTTGAAAAAGCTCATTCCTTTCTACTTGATGAGTAAAATGAGAAGGAGCATGTTGTAACATGTGACAAAGGCTTAACATGTGACATAATTGATGAATCATTCTATAAGCCTATTGTTGTTGCTCCCATTAACCCTTCATGTATCTCATCATCCACTTCCACTTCACCTATGAGTGATGGTTTCAATTGTGATGCCTCACTTATGGTTGAGAATGAGACCTTAAAGAAGGAGGTCAATGAGCTCACTCGCACCTTAGGCAATGCCTATGGTGGTGAGGTATGCTTGCTAAAGTGCTTGGTAGCCAAAGGTTTTCTCTCAGCAAAGAGGGATTGGGATATACCCCCAAGAAAGGCAAGGCAGTCTTTGCTTCTCACAAGACTAGTTTTGTGAAGAACAATAGTTGGTTTACAAGAACAAGAACAAGCAACCAAATGTATCCTCAATTAAGTTTGATTCATGTTATTTGCTCACCAAGGGTGTTAATGGGGTGCATGCTAAGTTTATTGGTACTCCAATTGTAGGCTCAAAGAAGAAAGCCATTTGGGTGCTAAAGAGCTTAGTCACTAACCTTCAAGGTTTCAAGCAAGTTTGGGTACCTAAAAAGAATTGATTTTCTTTTATAGGTCAATTATAAAGCCAGAGGAAGGCATTGGGTTCTTGATAGTGGGTGCACTCAATGCATGACTGATGATGCAAGAATGTTCAACTCAATCAACACCAATGATAGCAATGGTTATGATAGTATTACATTTGGTGACAATGGCAAAGACAAGGTTAAAGGGCTTGGTAAGATTACAATATCCAATGACTTGAGCATATCTAATGTGTTGCTAGTGGAGAGCTTGAACTTCAATTTGCTATCCATGGCTCAATTGTGTGATCTTGGATTCAAATGCATATTTAGAGTTGATGATGTAGAGATATAAGTGTAGATGTCTCTAATTTGAGCTTCAAAGGCTTTAGATATAAGAATCTATACTTGGTTGATTTTAATGCTAGTGGAGCTCAATTGTCAACATGCTTGTTCACTAAGTCTAGCATAGGTTGGTTATGGCATAGAAGGCTTGGTCATGTTGGAATGAAACAGTTGAATAGATTGGTTAAGCATGATATTGTTAGAGGCTTAAAAGATGTGGTATTTGAGAAGGATAAGCTTTGTAGCTCTTGTCAAGCTGGCAAACAAGTTAGAAACATCCATCTTAAAGGAGCATAATGAGTACTAGCAAGGCATTTTAGTTATTGCACATGGACTTGTTTGGGCCAACATAATATACTAGTATTGGTGAAAACAAATAAGGCTTTGTGATAGTGGATGACTACACAAGATACACTTGGGCATTCTTTCTAGTGGACAAAAGTGATGTGTTTGCAACATTCAAATCATTTATCAAGGGCATACACAATGAGTTTGAAATAACCATCAAGAAAGTTAGAAGTGACAATGATAGTGAGTTTAACAACACTAAAATTGATGAGTTGTGTGATGATTTTGGAATTAGACATCAATTCTCGGCCAAGTACACTCCACAATCAAATGGCCTTATTGAGAGGAAGAATAGAACATTTATTGACATGGCAAGGTCTATACTTAGTACAATGTGAGTCAATATTTTTGGGTCAAAGTAATCAACATGGCTTGCTATTGTAGCAACCGACTCTATTATCACCTATTGAAAGAGAAGACACTATATGAGCTCTTGAATGGTAGAAAGCCCAACATTGCATATTTTTAGGTATTTGGTTGCAAATGCTACATATTGAGGAAATGCACTAGATTGAGCAAGTTTGACAAAAAGTGTGATGATGGATTCTTACTTGGTTACTCCACTACAAGCAAAGCATATAGAGTTTGGAATTTGGCAAGTGGTACTCTTGAAGAAGTTCATGATGTTGAATTTGATGAAACCAAGGGTTCCCAAGATGAGAATGAGAATCTTGATGATGTTAGAGGCATTCAACTTTCAAATGCCATGAAAAACATGGATATTGGTGACTTGAGGCCTAGACAAGTGATTGATGAAGAAGATGATCAAGTGCAAGTGCTCTCTAACTTAAATGTGCAAGATGATGCAAATCAAGCAAGTACAAGTGGCTCTTATGGTAATGTGCAAGATCAAGTGGCTAACTCATTATCTCAACCTAATGATCAAGCAAGTGCAAGCAATCAAGTTCCAATTCTTCAACCAACAAATATTGCAAGAGATCATCCATTGGACACTATAATTGAAGATATTTCTAGAGGTGTACAAATAGGATCAAGATTAGCATCATTTTATGAACACTTCTCATTTGTGTCATCCATAGAACCAAAGAAGATAGAAGAAGTATTGAAGGATGTTGATTGGGTGAATGCTATGCATGAAGAATTAAACAACTTCACAAGAAATCAAGTATGGGAGTTAGTTGAGAGACCAAAGAACCACAATGTGATTGGAACCAAATGGGTCTATAGAAACAAGCAAGATCAAGATGGGATAGTAGTAAAGAACAAAGCAAGATTGGTAGCACAAGGCTATACTCAAGTTAAAGGTCTTGACTTTGGAGAAACATATGCCCATGTTGCTAGAGTGAAAGCAATTAGAATCTTGCTAGCCTATGCCTATGCCCACAATATCAAGCTTTATCAAATGGATGTCAAGAGTGTATTTCTCAATGGCTACATCAATGAAGAAGTATATGTTGAGCAAACTCCCAGTTTTGAAGATGACAAGAAGCCCAACCATGTGTACAAGTTGACAAAGGCATTGTATGGTTTGAAGCAAGCGCCTAGAGCATGGTATGAGAGGTTGAGGGACTTCCTACTCTCTAAAGGGTTCATTATGGGGAAGGTTGACACCACTATTTTTACAAAGAAGATTGGTAAGGACTTGTTTGTGTTGTAAATCTATGTGAATGACATCATATTTGGATCAACCAACCAATACTATTATGAAGAGTTTGGGAAGATGATGGCTAATGAGTTTGAGATATTCATAATTGGAGAGTTGAGTTACTTCCTTTGTCTTCAAATTAAGCAATTGAAGAATGGTACATTTGTGAGTCAAGGCAAGTACATCAAAGATATGCTCAAGAAGTTTGGCATGAATGAGAGCAAATCCATTAGTACACCAATGGGAACTAATAGCAATTTAGATAGTGATGCAAGTGGCAACATGGTGAATCAAAAGTTGTATCGCTCTATGATTGGAAGCCTACTCTATGTGACCGCATCAAGGCCAAATGTCATATTTAGTGTATGCATGTGTGCAAGATTTCAAGCCTCACCAAGAGAAAGTCATTTAAAGGTTACAAAGAGAATATTGAGGTACTTGAAGCATACACAAAATATTGGATTGTGGTATCCCAAAGAAGCAAAGATTGAGCTAGTTGGATATTCAGACTCCATTTGTGCGGGATGCAAGGTTGGAAGGATATCACATCGGGCACATGTCAATTGTTGGGAAGATAACATATTTCATGGTTATCAAAGAAGTAAAATAGTGTTGCATTATCAACCGCCGAAGCCGAATACATATTTGCCTATAGTTGTTGTGCACAAATACTTTGGATAAAGGCCACCTTGAATGACTTTGGAATCAAGTTTAAGAAAGTGCCATTGCTATGTGACAATGAGAGTGCAATCAAGCTAACCAATAATCTAGTTCAACATGCAAGAACAAAGCCTATTGATGTCCGCCACCATTTCATAAGAGATCATCAACAAAAAGGGGACATTTCAATTGAGAGTGTGGGCACCGAAGATCAACTTGCCGACATATTCACCAAGCCACTTGATGAGAAGAGGTTTTGTAAGCTAAGGAATGAGTTGAACATATTGGATTTCTCAAATATGTGTTGATGCAGCCCCACTTATATGATATGCCTCTCCTTTGAGCAATCCAAGGTAAAAGTTGATTGGCGTGCATGCATCCTTTGCTAAGGATATGTTTAGTGCATCTAGTCATTCCTCATGTTTTATAGGTTCATTCATGAAAATCAAATAAATTTGATGATTGTATGGTACCACTATTGCTTCTATGCTTGACTTGATCTAGTGGTAGCATATGACATATTTGTGGGCTTGTGAACCTAGTGTTTAATCTAGAAAACAAACTATAAGTGTTTAACTCAACATGGTCAAGATAACTCTTGAAATGAGGTGTGAAGAAGCTTGTCCTTGGATCAAACCGAGTTAAATATCTTTGACAAGTGTTCTAGATTAGACCAAATTTTGGAAAATGATCCTTACCCCATTGATTGACATTGATAATCTTAACCTATCTAAAATTGAACCTTTATGGTCATTGATGACAAAGGGGGAGAAGTAATTCACAAAGATAGGGGGAGAGACACAAAGATAAAGAAAAAGATGACAAATGGGGAGAAACTTGAAAGTAAGGGGATCAATTAAAATTTGAGCACACAAGTAGGGGAGCAAGCTTATAAACTTGATTGATGCATCTGTATGTGCATTTCATATGATTGCTTGCATGGCACAAGTTTTAAATTAAAATTCCATGCTTGTGTGATGTATGCTAGTTGTAGGTTTGAATGATGTAATGAAAAACTAGCATTCATAGGTGGTAGTTAGATATAGCTTGCTTTATTTTCACAAGTGGTACTAGAGCCTTGCTACTAATATTGATCTCACGAGGTATCTAGTGTTTGTGTTTTGCAAGTGATTCGAAGTGGTATCTAACTAACCATGGTTCTAAGGATGATATTTTTGGTGCACTCTGATTGGTATCACGCTTCAAAGGTCCATCTCTTATACCTTAGCATTATTTGGTAGACATTACTCTCCCATAACCCAATTCATGCATATGTGCAAGCTTCTTTCCAAACTCTTAGCACATATGCAGGGGGAGCTAATGCTACCAATTTGGGTTCATGAAACTTGTCTAAATCTTTTTACATATGGTAAATATGCTTGGGCAAGCAACATGGATTCAATTGAATTTCAATTTATATCTTTGTGAAGGGGTTGTCATCAATTACCAAAAAGGAGGAGATTGAAAGCTCTAGTTTGGTTTTGGTGAATTGATGAAACCCTAGGTGCTAATCCTTTGACTATAAGTGATCAAGAGATAGGGTAGCACATTCCAAGTGGTGGAGCAAACATGATGATGGTGATGGACATGGTGATGATAAGATGCTCATGCTTGGAAAAGAAGAAAGAGAAAAACAAAAAGCTCAAGGAAAAGGTAATATTCATAGGAGCTCTTTGTTTTGGTGATCAAGACACCTAGTGTGTGTGATCACATTTTGGATAGATGGTCGTACTATTAAGAGGGGTGAAACTCATATCAAAATGTGGTTATCAAAGTGCCACTATATGTTCTAACTCATTGCATATGCATTTAGATTATGGGGAGTGCTAACACCCTTAAAAATATTTATGAAAAATATGCTAACACACGTGCACAATATGTTACACTTGGTGGTTGGCACATTTGAAGCAAGGGTGAAGTGTTTGCGCTTGAAAAGGAGTTGAAACAGGGGCATTAGACCCTGCTTCATAGAGCATCGGATCGTCTCTAGCTAGATTCGATGGCTAACCCTAACGCACGTGCAGAGAGGAGGTAGTGTCGGACCGAGGCTCACGGGGGCGTCGGACCAGTCGAGCGCACTATTCATTTAGTGCCACGTGGGTGAGCGAGTGTGAGCGTGACACGTGGTGGCGTCGGCCGTGGACCTCGTCCGACGATGGGTGTCAAACTAGAGTTTGACCAATTTCTTGCTCTCTAGATCTCTCTGGACCAATGTCATAGCAGCCACTAGGTTAGACTAGTCTGAGCAACCGGTCCGATTGCTCCTCTAGCAGTTCGACTAGATTGGCCTGCTCTCTATCTTCACCGCGCGTTAGCGGGGTTAGTCGGACTGGTCTGACCCATTGGTCAACTGGTCCGACCGCCCTAGAAACACTCTTTTCAAGTGTGATCTCAACACCCTTGCTCTCATGTGCCAACACTAAAGTGTCCCAAACACTTTGTAGCACCCGGTTTTAAGGACAAAACCAGATACACACCATATGTGAGCCTAGGAAGTCAAATCTCACATATAACTATAAATAAAGGTAATATCAATAGACAATGCTTAATATATAACATACTTAGTATAAAGGATATAACCTTAGACAACAAATAGCGGAAAGACAACTCTGATCTTTGGGTGAAGACTCTAATTCCATAGGGACAACTGACTGGTTGATCACAAGCCTAACTCCTCCAGACTAGCAATCTGGTACCCATTCGGGATTTTTCTAAAGATTTAAAAAGTAAAGCAAGCGTAAGTACATGTCGTACTAAACAAATATAACATGGGGTTTATGAGACTCAAAAGGCTGACACTGGTTAACTACGATTAGCTTTTAATGAGTCATCTTTTAGCAATTGGGTGGCAACAAGTTTATTCACAAGCGAATATAAACACATGATCAGGTAAACATGAATAATGAATAGCATAAATAGTATCATTAGTGAGCATCTTCATCATCGGTATCATCTGTGTTCTTCATCTATTCTGTAAGGGTCCAAGGCTGCTCGTGATCGTGAGCACGGTTGATATACCAGTTTTACACTCTGTAGAGGTTGTACACTTTCACTGTGAGTTGTTATTTACCCTTTCGCTCGAGGTGGCCAACCTCTTGACCCACTACCAAGGAAGGTTGGTAGGGTTCACTATGAAGCCTTTCAAAGGTTCGTCTAACAAGTTAGGGCCACTAAGGTTTCCCCATCAATAAGCATGAACCCCCTTCAAGGAGTGACTAACAAAATACCAAGAAACCAAAGTGCACTCTCTTGGTAGACCAAGATCATACCTGTCGGAGCCCCTCTTGCACCATAAAGGTAACCACTAACAAGCTAGAAAAGATCCTCATACTGAGCTAAAGCTAGAGCCATATAGCCCTCATAGCTGTACTATAAGTCCTAGATGTTCGCTTACAGATAAGTCCTTAGGGACAGGAATCTAGAGCACTATAAAATAGCCCAATGCTCTAGCCCCCTTGTTCCATGTTGCTAAAAGGATCTTTTGATGTTTATTGCATATACCATTAGTCAAGTTATAAGATCATGGCTTTAGTTGAGCACTAGCATCATACTACACAATGCAATAACCCATAGGAATCAATGAATCTAGGATATCAAATAGCTAGGAAAATTACTACGGTTGCCAAGATAGACACAAGCATATGATTAAAATGATATTAAGGTGAATAGGACAACAAGGAAGATCCCATGCTATACTTGTCTTAAACTCAAATCCTTATTCTATTGAATTGTAACCTCCAAAGGACTTCTTCTAGATCACCAACTTCTTTTATATCACCAACGCACAGCTCACTGACTGGATATGATCATAAAGCACCACACAAGAATCCATGCAATCATACACGAAGCAAACAATATATCTAAATTAGAACAGTACACCAAATATAAAATTAAGATGAAATGTTTGTAAAACAAATCTACGTCTCGCTACGAACACACAGACACAAAAAGTACTCTAATCGGAGCTATAACGAAAAAGTTATGAATTAAACAAGATTTCCTTTAATAAAATAATAGATTAAATCTAAACTCAAATTTCAAAAGTTGAAAATATATTTAACAGTCGGATGAACATGTAGATTACTCAATTATGAATCGAACGCAACTTGAATGGATCAAAACGGAGTTAAAACGAAGATTTTATGGTCTAAATAAGACTAGTGGCAAAACTGTAAATAGATGAAAGCGTATTTTGGATCTAACCGAAGAAACTACGTTTTGAAAAGAAGAAAACATATTTTGAATCTGACAGAGGGATTTTATGCTTTCTTAAAGAGAAAACGTATTCTGAATCTACTAGAAAAGAAACTACGCTTTCGGAATAGGAAAACATATTCTAGAAGTGCGCCATGGACTACGGATTATATTACGCGAAACTGCAGGGGCTCTTTTGCAAATAAACCCGACGATGGGGTACGGGCAATCTTGGACCATTGGATTGAATCTGGGTGGCCCAAATTAGAAAGGAGGGGGAGAGAGAGTCACCGCCGGAGAAGAAAACTGGCGTGGCGGAGCTCTATTACCGGTGGCGAGAAGCTCCCCGGAGCGCTTGGTTTGGGCCCTAAAGGCCACGGTTTGACGAGCCGAGAGCACAGGGAATAAGAGGAGAAGATGGCGAACTCACCTAGGGCCTTCTTGCGGTCGACGGTGGGTCTATAGCATCGGGCAGTGCAGCAGCAATGGCGACGGCGAGAGAAGGAAGAGAAAAATCTAATTTACTACACGAGGGATTTTCTAAACTAGGGGCTCCCCTTACGGTAGTTTTGGTGTGCTTTGTCCAAGGGGTTGGTACATATTTATAGAGAGAAAAACTCCCCACATCTACATCAACTAGTAATATAGTACTAATTGATGTTGCACCCTCCACATTTACTAATGGACCTAAATAATCATTAAAGCCCATTAGTAAATAAATGCTTGGGCCTTTGAGATTTATTAGGATTATTGCACATGGGCTTTGAGAGTTGGTTGGAAAATGAGATATACTCCCTCCGTTCCTTAATATAAGTCGTATAGTTTTTAGCACTAATATTAACACACGGCTTGGGAAATGATGTGAGACCGAGGAAAAAAAGGAAAATCAGGACATCTTCTCTCTCCCAATCGGATTGCTTCCTAAATCTAAGAGATTGGTTGGGGCATGTGCTATGTACGGTGAGAAGGTTTCCAAACTAATCGGCGTGGGAGCTGATACGTACCTATATTTTGGAATTTTCTTTAGAAATCTATATGGCTTATATTAAGGAACGGAGGGAGTATTATTTATTTTTAGAATTAATTAATTCCATGAATAAAATAATTCTAGAAAAGTCCAGAATTGATATTTAAGCCACGAAAAATACTCTGAGACCTCCGAAAAAAATTCCTAGAGACACTTTGGAACATGATGAACCCAAATAAAGTATTTGGAGCTCATGAAAAGATTGTTGGGAACTTGGAATATAAAGATTAAGGTGAAGGAGGTAGGAATTAAATTCCAGAAAGAAGCTAAAAAATTCCTAGAGATAGATATTCGTCTCCTAAATGTATTTTAAAAAACACACACATTTTGCACATAGAAACACAAGGTGCGACCGGCATGAATGCAACAAACACGTTTCTATCGTAAGATAAATTTTAATCTAATGAAAATTTATTATTTCTCCATGTTTTCATGAGCATAAAAATACAAAATTAAATCATTTTAGCTCTATTTCTAGAGAAGCAAATTTTTGGGTGTTACACACTTGTGCACATGTGTTAGCATTTCCAAAGCCAGTTCCAAGGGTATGTTAGATCACTAGGTTCCAATATGCATATGCAATGAATTAGATCACCTAGTGGCACTTGATAATTGCATCAACTATAATTTTTCCTCTCTTTGTAGTACGGCTATATATCCTAAATTCAATCACACACTCTATTGCATCTTGATTGGCAAAACAAAATGGCCCTTTGCCTTGAGTCCATTTTATTTTTCTCTTTCTTCTCTTCTAAGTTGGAGTACATAAACACCATCTTTTGGCCATCTCCATCACTTGAGTGCCATCTAGCTCCATTGTTGGTGGTCACTAACAATCTAATTTGATTGCCAAATAAAGTCCAAAACAAGAGAAATAAACAAACTTATGAAACATATGCTTTTACTATTGATAGAGTTCCATTTGTATTGGAGAAAACATGTTTTGCAGGACACACATTTAAATACAAGTGGAAAACCAAGCAAAAGGCGCAATTAGGAAAGCGTAATGCAAAAACACGCAAGAGAAATAAGTAGAGAAGCCCACCTATGCAACTTACCTGGACAGAACATCGACGTAGGAGCGGCCCAGGCCTAGCCACCAGCCCACCTAGCAAAGGCGGTGGCTAGGCGAGCTAGCCAGGGTGTGTCCGCACCCTGGGTGCGCCCGCACCCCAGGTGGCGTAGCCTAGGCCCAGCCTTCGCTAGCGGTTGCATGGCGGCATACTTGGTCGGTTTCAGGCGGTTTCCTAATTTACTGAGGCCAAAACGACCATCAGCCACTATAAAAGAGAGGGAGGAGCTTACCATTCAACAGACACCAACATTTGAAGCCTCTACCTCACTACCACTTCTTGTATTTTCACTTTACTAGTCTTTTGTGAGCTAGCAAAGCTATCAAGGAGGGCTTGGCTCCTTGGAAGAAGAGCAACTTTGGTATGAATACTATGAAGAGTTCTTCCATAGCCTTGTTCTCATATTATCAATATAGCAATGCGTATAAACTAGACTATAGTTCTCATGTTATAATCACGATATATGACTAGCATATAGTTTGTGTGTTATGATCTTGACATGTTGAACTTTATACTTAATCATTCATATAACTTATATGAGTAGAATTAGAGCTAAGTTGAGGTGGTGGTGCATCGTGCCTTCGGGTGTGCCCAAGTTGTTTACCTGTCAATCCGTAGGGTCAGGGACCTGGGGCAATTTGGGTAGTTTCTATGTACGCGAGCATGGTGCTTGGGTGTGGAGAAATAGGTGAATGCATTTCCTACTCTCCTGTTGAGGGGTAGGCAGCAGGTGGTGACAGCCCTATCCGTCCCTTATGACCCCCATGTTTGGGTAGGGTGTAGGAGTCTAAATTGTCACATGAGGTTGTTGACAGACCAGCACTCGATGGGCTCCTGACCTATCTTACACTCAGTTCTAGCTCTAACCATGTAATTTGTATGATCATCACTTATTCTTTGCACAGCTATATTTGACCATGCCAGCTCTAGGTAGGAACATTCTTTTTATTCTTTGTTTTCCTTGTATCCTTGAGGTTGGCTCAGATGTATGTCCACTATCCTTAAAATACCGTTTTACCCCTATCATGACTATGGTCCACTATGCAAGTATGTAATCATGTTCATGCTCATGATAGACACTTACACCTTGCCCTCCTTTAGGAAAATATAAATAATGATACCCTAAATACTTCTGGGTGAAATGCTACAATGATAGATTTGTCGGGTTCATAAACCCGGGGTCCCTCGAAGACCTGCTTCCACACCAGGGCTTAGCCTAGGAGGATGGCCTTTTCCCTTCTGGACTGACCCGAGAGTCTAAATTCAATAGACCGGAGCACTCACTTTAGGCCCTAGCTGCCTTCAGCCCATCTTTCCGATCGGAGCACTAGCATAGGCTCAGCCCAACTCCGAATGGCCTCTCTGATCGGAGCGCTAGCGACAGGCCCCAACCACCTTGGCACGGCCTCCACTCGAAAAGCCTGACCCAAGGACCGCCTCCGACTCTGATCCCGTGTCTCCAATCGGGGGTCATAGGAAACCCTTCCCATTGCTATTCTCTGACTGGCGTGCTAGTACCGATTGGGGACATCCGACCGGCGATGCCCACTCGGATAGAACTAGAAGGCGTACTAAGGAAGGCAAGACGGGGCTCGCAAGTCAAACCACGGCACCAGGGACCATACCCTGTGGAACAATGTTGTAGGCGCCGACATTTGCCTCTATAGTATTATAGGCGCTGGTCAAAGCACCCGTACGGTAAGACCCCCATGCCTCTGGGCATCAATAGTGTTGTGGGCGCCGGAATTCACCATACCAGGTGAATTCGGTAGAGCCATTCCTCCAGTCGGCGAGACAGCATTTTTGCAGGTACCGACGTCCTCCAGTCTTGAAGAAAGCAGCTCAACCTCCCACATATACCTGACATTTTGCAGTGACATCAATAGTTTTGCGGGCGCCCACCATTGTCCCATCCCCATCGGCGTGGGCAACAAGGCTTAGAAATGTCCGTACTCTCTCTCTCTCTCTCTCTCTCTCTCTTGTAAAAGCCATCCCCTTCTTTTATAAAAGGGGATGTGCTCCCTCCAAACACAAGAGAGTTCACCCAAGTTGACTTCTTCAAGTTTAGGTTTAGGGTTGGACACTTCGTTCATAGCAAGCTCATGTCAATCTCGGCCCTTCTGATCGGACCGACCGGACACCCCATCTCTCTCTCCCTCATTTATAACCCCACTACAGACTTCGAGCACTTGGGCTCGAGAATAAAGTCACCGACCGACCCACACTGGATGTAGGGCACGTTGCCTGAACCAGTATAAATCCCATGTCATTGAGTGCTAGGCCACCTCCGATCACAACATACAGCAAAACTACAAATATTTACTAGTTGGTCACTTTCTGCATCGACAGTTGGCGCCATCCATGGGGAAGACGCTGTACGTTCAACACTTTTTTGGTAATCAGATGGCCCATTTCTCCGCCACCCCCACCGTGGTGGGCTCGGGCAATACAATTTGCTTTGGCTCGCTGGAATTTCCTGCACTCTCACCCATTGGGATGTGGGCTCCCCCAGTCTTCGAGCCATCCTAGGCCTTCTGCTTTGGAAGCCTAGACTTCATCGCCGACCGGCTCGGCATACTACACCTCCGCGAGGAGGCTCATGACCTGGAACCCATCGGAGGGATACCCTCCATCGACTCTGAGACATGTGACTTTAACGGCGCGGCATCTGCGCTTCTTTCCGAGCAAACTCTCTGCTCAAACTCCACTGTAAGTAATACGTGTACTATTATTCGCTCTTTATTTACTATCTCCCATCGATCATCTGAAGGAAATGTACAGCTCACACCACAAACATCGTATGACCGGTTCCCCTATGGCCTTGCGTCCACCATGGAGGCATATGCTTGGGGGCTTCGAAGGGTGCTGGCACCATCCCCCCTCACGTTCGAGTTCGTGGGAATGGCAGGCTGCGTTCCTACTGTTTCCCACAAACTCCCGAATGGCGAGGGCGAGAGCAATGGTTCTAGCATCAGCGATGTGGTGCCCCATCATCGTCCATCCCAGGAGTGCGCTATGGCGGATGCTCCAGGACAGCCACCGGTGGTTACGGCGTCTGAGCAAACTCACACCCCTCCAGACCCGCGTGTGGGGGCCCTCGTGTTTGCGCAAGCAGACGATGAGGAATTACGACATCGATGGCAGAACTGGCTGCCGCCCACGCCTGCACCATCGATACAGCCCATTGTGCCCCATGCGCATGGCCCGATGGGCAGCACCCGGGGTCGCACCCATCAAGTCCAACATGACATCATGAATGAGGGGAACGATCTCCCTCAATTTGCCCGGGCTAGCCAGAACATCGCCGCTACAGCAGTGCTTCTACGTGGCGTTCCTAAGCCCACCAACCCCCAGGAGCGGGCAGTCTACCAGAACCTCTGAGTTCTAGTAGAAGCCATCGCCGTCCAATAGGTAGAAAGCTCTATGTCGCAACTCTGACCTGTGCCCTCTCTCCCCACCGGGGGAACAAGGACATGCTAGATGGATCGCTCCATTCGCTCGCCGCCACAGCCGTCAGGCCCGGCTCACGGTGCGATAGTCGTGCCACGGTCGGACCTGGCGCCTGCTTCATGCCAATTGCCCATACACGAGTGGCCCAATCCGCACCAGGACGCTTGCAGCATCATCGGCAACCGGCATCGGGCCCGGCATGATAACAATGTCCACCATACGGTAGCAGGCGACACGCACCCCGACCAAACCATCGAGGGAAGCGGTGAAACATGCCCTAGGCTTGGTCGTCAGACGGATGACCGGAGCCCTAGCCCTGAGGGCCTAGGGCCATAGGCCTTCAACCGGCACATTCGGAGAGCACCGTTCCCACAACTGTTCTGGTCACCAACCAACATCACCAAATACACCGGGGAGACCAACCCAGGCATTTGGCTTGAAGATTTCTGACTCGCCTATCGGGCCGGAGGCATAGATGATGACTATTTCATCATTCAATACCTTCCCATTTGCATGGGGGAGCATGTTTAGACATGGCTCGAATTCCTCCCGCACGATAGCATTCGCGACTGGATGGACCTCAAGAGGGTCTTCATCAGGAATTTCCTAGGGACCTACGTCCGCCTGAGAAACTCCTGGGACCTCAAGAGCTATCAGCAGGAGCCTAATGAGTCCCTACAGGATTACATTCGAAGGTTCTCCCAATGATGCAACTCCCTCCTCGATGTCATCGATGCAAACGTCATTAGCGCGTTCCTCTCTGGGATGAACTGTGAGTCCCTGATCCACAAGCTTGGCTACTTGAAACCCCGTACCACCCGCGACCTGCTCGTCGTCGCCACCAACCATGCCTCTGGTGAGGAGGCAGTCGGAGCGGTCTTTAGCGGAGGCCAGGACAAGCTCAAAGCCAAGCACACAGACCAGGACGAAGGCCCCTCCACGCAGAAAGGCGAGAAAAACAAAAAAGATTGACGCCGGTCGGATAGCTCTGCGCTGGTCGCCGTGGCCGATCGCACGGCCAAGCAGCCCCAACAGGGACTGCCTGACCATTTTAACAAACTCATGGACGGTCCATGCACCAACCACAACTACCCTGTGAACCACCTCTACAAGGACTGCCAGCTCCTCAGGTGCCTGCTGAGGTAGGTCGGCAGGCCAAAGGAAGAAAAAGGCGAGGAGACAGCGACCGAAAAAGGGGGCACAGCGGACAAGGATCTAGATAACTAAAGGATGAAGTGATCCAACCGAACGCCTACTAACTGAAGGATAACGACAATGACACTCTCACCAAGCACCTTGGAACAGCTATGTCATTCTTTCTCTTCCCCTAAGTTCAATCTTACCATTATTTACTTAACGTACGCTCCTGTAATAGCACCCCGACTCAAACACTTTTTCGGCTCGGGATGCTTGGGGGCTCCACTAGGGGGCACTACTACCTCTCTGTTTTGTTTACTGTTGTATGGAGAAATTCCTTCCTACCCTAACAAAGGGGTAGTTCATTCCTTTATTTTACCTTACGTAGCTTTGCTTTAAACATTCCGACTGATCGCACCCCACCTTTTCCTACGGTTACGACCGGCCGAGCCTCGTGGGCCATGCCCCGGGCTTGCAAGGTTACGACCTACGGAACAAACGGGTAGGTATGAGATAGAAAGAAATTTAAAACAAAATTATGCTAAGGGAAAACTAAGGAATGAAAGGGAACAAGCTTCCCCGAACAAAGTGACTCCATCACAAAAAACAAAATACCATTGCAGTCATTAAAACACACATAAACGTTTACACGGGGGCTCCCCCACAAAACTTAAACTTTTTACGTTCACTAAACTGCTTATATCTTACGAGCTACAAAACTGACCCAGCGGCGTCTGCTATTGGTGCGACTGATGAGAGTACAGGCTGCTCACCCCCCGACGGCACGACGTTCGGCTCAACACGAAATCTTCGCCAAGAGACCAACTGGCCTCCTAAGTTGATCGATTCACTCAGGATAAGCACCTGAGATATAGGTAGGAAGCGAAGGGGTGCCCCATGTGGGCCATGCCGACTTCGTCTTGAATGATGAGCATGGTCCCGGTCGGACATTTCCGACTGAAGCTCTCCGAACCCCATCTCTCAGGTCATCAAGGAGAGCATGTGTTCATTAATACAAAACTATTCACGTGAGGGCTAACCCACAATTGACAAGCGCAGATCCTAGACGGACGTTTCCGACTGGAGCCCGACGAACCCCGTCTCTCCAGTCTTCAAAGTAAAACACCATTAAAGCCCCTCTATTTTGTTACAAATCATTCATACATCCATACACGCATTCATCTCATACACCTGAACCCCCCGGACGGTTAGGGCATGAACCGCTCGGGGGCTCGGGAACTAAGCATCGCACATGTAGCGAAATGCACCAAAACGCTTCATGTTGCACCACGAAGCGGTGGCTTGCCTCATTCGACATGAGCAACCAAACAGAGCCAGGGGAGAAAATCGTAGATGAGCACCGTACGGCCTTTGCCCGGTCTAGCAAACTGGGTCATCTCAACCTTCTTGTTTGATCCTGAACCTCTTGCCAAGACCATAGAATCTCCATCGAAGGGGAGGCCATCAGGCCAACCGGGTCGGTCTATGGAATGACCTAGGCATCTGTTGGGCTATAGGTAAAGGAGTAGTGGAATGCCATAAGAGGGATATGCTGACCCCATCACGAACGACGGACTCGGATTCCACTCGATCACACCCGTTAGCGAGCTCACCGAGCTAGTCGTTCGAGCTCGAGCGATCGGGGCAGGCGACGAAACTTAGCCCCTCCAGTTGTGAGGAACCAGATGGGGTAGCGCAAAAATGACTCATAGCCCCCATGAAGGCCCGACAGGGCTCAAGGGTTTAAACGCCATGGGACCATGACTCCGAATTCGCGCCGACGGGATAGGCAACATCCAGCTATGGCTTGGAACCGTGACTCCTTAACTCATGTCGATGGGATAGGCAACATCCGACTATGGTTTGGGACCGTGACTCCTTAACTCACGTCGATGGGATTGGTGACATTCGGCTATGGCTTGGGACCATGACTCCTTAACTCATGTCAATAGGATTGGCGACATCCGACTATGGCTCCTAGGACCGCGACTCCTAAACTCACGTAACGGCTTCAAACGGCTTCACTAACTAAAACTAACTCTCTCGATCCATGGTGAGCACCGATGCCTAGGTCCGGTCATGACTCTGCCTCACCCGATCCCACGGCATGCATCGACGCCAAAAGATCAGTGAGCTCTGACACAACCGAACCGAACTAGCTCCACCCATGGCGTGCATCGATGCCAGGGTCCATTCATGACTTCGACTCACCCGATCCCACGGCGCGCAACGATGCCATAGTTTTACAAAATTCCATCTCAAACTAAAAAACATGCATAAACACTTGCTAAGACAACACCCCCAGCCGGTTCGGCCCAAACCGCCTGGGGCTTGGGGGCTACACCCGCCGACAAAACAAAAAAAACATCCCTTGTTGACAAACTTGGAAACACCCCCCAGCCGGTTCAACACGAACCACCCAGGGGATACACCCATGGGTGCGCTCGTGCGCACCCATCAGCAACACAAAAATCCTCGGACAATTCTGCCTGAATCACCTAGGGGCTCGGGGGCTCCTATCGGGTTCATAAACCTGGGGTCCCTCGGGGATCGGCTTCCACGCTAGGGCTCGGCCTAGGAGGATGGCCTTTTCCCTTCCAGACCGACCCAAGAGTCTAAATTCAACAGACCGGAGCACTCGCTTTAGGCCCTGGCCACTTCGGCCCATCTTTCCGACCGGAGCACTAGCACAGGCTTAGGCCAACTCCAAACGGCCTCTCTGATCAGAGCAATAGTGATAGGCCCCGACCGCCTTGGCACGGCCTCCACCCAGAAAGCCTGACCCAAGGACCGCCTCCGACTCCGACCCCGTGTCTCCGACCGGGGGTCATAGGAAACCCTGCCCATCGCTATTCTCTGACTGGTGCGCCAGTACCGACTGGGGACATCCGACCAGGGACGCCTGCTTGGATAGAACTAGAAGGCATACTAAGGAAGGCAAGATGGGGCTCGCAAGTCAAACCACGACACTAGGGACCATACCCTATGGAACAGTGTTGTAGGCGCCAATATTTTCCTCTACAGTATTATAGGCGCTGGTCAAAACACCCGTACGGTAAGACTCCCATGCCTGGCATCAACAGTGTTGTGGGCGCCGGAATTCACCATACCAGGTGAATTCGGTAGAGCCATGCCTCCAGTCGGTGAGACAACATTTTTGTAGGTACCAACGTCCTCTAGCCTTGAAGAAAGCAGCTCAACCTCCCACATGTACCTGACATTCTATAGTGACATCAATAGTTTTGTGGGTGCCCACCATTGTCCCATCCCCATCGGCGTGGGCAACAAGGCTTAGAAACGTTCGTACTCTCTCTATCTCTCTCTTGTAAAAGCCATCCCCTTCTTCTATAAAAGGGGATGTGCTCCCTCCAAACACAAGAGAGTTCACCCAAGTCAACTTCTTCAAGTTTAGGTTTAGGGTTGGACACTTCGTTCATAGCATAGCTCCTGTCGATCTCGGCCCTTTCGACCAGACCGACCAGACACGCCATCTCTCTCTCCCTCGTTTGTAACCCCACTACAGACTTCGAGCACCTAGGCTCAGGAATAAAGTCACCGACCGACCCACACTGGACGTAGGGCACATTGCCTAAACCAGTATAAATCCCATGTCATTGAGTGCTAGGCCACCTCAGATCACAACATACAGCAAAACTACAAATATTTACTAGTTGGTCACTTTCTGCACCGACAAGATTCATGCGTTTGCGGATATTTTCTATACTCGTTAAGAACTACCGTAGTTGGTGTTTCTTGGTGATGTCGCTAAGGTTTAGTCAATCTTAGTGATGGTGTTAAGAAATAACAACAGACATTTCTAGCGCCGTTGTCGAGGATGGACTTAAAACCTCCACACTTGGTGATTGCGCTAAGAAATGCCAACATCCATCACTTGGACTTGGACCAACCTATACCATAAACACACTTAGACATATGGTTAGTCCAATAGGTTTCATCAATTAGCCAAAACCAAATTAGGGCTTTCACTAACTCTAAAGTTCAGAGACAACGATATACCTTCGGTTGAAATCAAAGATTTCATGGAACCAGACCTTTGCCCATGAGGGGCTACTGGTGGTGATTCAACCTTGGATAAAACAGTCCCTAAAGTCGCAACTCGATGGCTTCTTGATCGATTCATCTTTCGCTTTTCAAGATGGCTTCGCTCCTAAACACAAGAAGAGGGAAGCCTTTGGTAGATGGTTGCGAAGGTGGGGAGAAAAGTGATGATTCCAAAGTCAGCTGATACATGGGACCAAAGATGATTGGTCATCTTCGGCTAATAGTGACAAGAGTCGAATGAAGCTCATGAAGGCTCAAATGGCAAAGGTTCCACGAGCAAAGACTCTCGAAGCCTATCAAACATCTTGGTGACTTCAGAGGACTTAGTTGAGTTTGTAAATGATGGATGCACCTTTGTAATTCCTGAAGAATGATTTTGCTTGTAATTTAAGGACTAGGGGTAAAAAGGGGAATATAGAGAGGAAGTCGAAGACACCCTTGCCTATACATATCCTCTGATAGTGTACTATACAAACATGAAATAAATATGCAATAGAGTGAAATTTAATTCCACCGCATATGATGATGTTTGTGTATTAGTTTATCCAACAATAAACTTCACTGTCCCTCACCACGAAGGTGTGACAAGTATCCATCTCGCTGTATGTTCGACGATCATCAAGCAAAGGCAAACAAAGTTAGTCAAGTCAGTTTACGCAGCGAGAAAAGCAAAGCGAGGAGTATTGGTTGTTGTATGTGGCATGCTTAGATGTTTAACGAGTTTTAATGTAAACAATAAACTCGATCAAACTTAGAAAAAACTTGATTTAAGATAAACTAGAATGCTATTTTTGTTAGGTGGAGGTCCTACATCATAAGTTGTCGTATATTTTTCTTTGTTGGAATTTCTCCACTCTAAAGTGCAATCATGGTTTTCTTTCTGTGGTCGATTTAGGGTTCAAAATTTTGGCATAATTTCGCTGAAATTTTATGAATTTCAGTAATTTCGATGGTGTTCGAAAGAAAAATCCAAAATTTTGTCATGATACACTAAACTCACGTGGTTTATAACTGTAGACTCATACTATCTAGTGTTTATGTTGTATATTCTTCTACTCAAATATATGTGTAGTCATAAATAATACTAAGGGGGAATTGGAATCTACTTAATAAATTAGACTATTTGCTTGAAATATGAGATTTCACTACTTTTCAAAGTTCACATATAAATCTATCTCAAATTCATAGGGTGGGAGATGGAAATTGATTTTATAAATCACCATGTTATGTTTCTAATCTCTAATTTATAGCATATTCTTCAATACGCTTCTCTATAGGTGTCGGGTACCATAAGAAGGGGTCCCCTAAGCAAAAACCCAAAAAATCGCTTAGACCCTATCAAAATCAAAGCCAAGAGACAACTATTGGATAACCCCCGGCCTTGTCCGAGGCCACCAACTCTCCGCCTCGCTCGAGGCCTCGCACGAAAGGCCTCAGACGGCTTACCGAATCTCCGCCTCGCTCGAGGCCTCGCACGAAAGGCCTCGGAGGGCCCCCGATTCTCTGCCCCACTCGAGGCCCCACGCGTAAAGCCTCGGACGAGGTGTCGATTCTCCACCTCGCTCGAGGCCGACTCAGCAATGACCCCATCACCTCCGCCTCGACCGATCTCCCTGACAGAACGTCACGTCCAGTTAATGCGACTAACCACTCCCGTGACATTAGCTAGACGATAGCTCAACACAGCAGAGTGACCAACGAGGTGGGGGTCACATCAACACCATGCCGCCCAGGACAGGATAGGGCATGGGTTACCGGCCGCTGTGCTCGGTACTGTGCCCACGACCGGTGCCCGCACTACACTGTGCTACCTAACCCCTGCCCCAAGAACAACGCGGCATGGGGAGTTAAGTCCAGGTCACTATAGCCTCGGAATCAGTGTATAGGACCAACTACTCCCTCCAAGCCTCGGCAATCCACTTCAGGGTCTTGGCAGCCTCAGGATTCGCACCCGCCGAGCCCCCCACGATGGCTCGGCCTCGGCACCAGCTGAGCCTCGGCTCTTTATGTGGTCAACACACAGTGAACGGCATGTTGCCCGCCATGCCCTGCATCAAGCTATCACTGGAGCTCCCACATCATAGAGGATCGGGTGTGACCGGCGTGTTGCCCCAGTGCATCAAGGACAAGGACCGCTCCGTCGACCATGCCACCACAGTGACAAGCTACAGGGCTCGAAAATGCCACCTCAGCCCATAGGACGCCGTGTAGCAAATGCATGTATCACCCCTGTCCCCCCTTCAACTATAAAAGGGAGGGACCAGGGCCGTTTCTAGGGGAGGACGACAAACACGAACATAGACAGACAGACAGACATACTCACTCAATCGTGCAAGCGACACTCTGTAACACGCATGCTTCCCCACTGCCTAAGATTAACATCTCAAGCAATTTGCACCGCTCCACGCAGAGACCTAGGACTAGCTCCCTCTCTCACCCTGCTTGTAACCCCCTACTACAAGCACTTCGGTGCAAGGAATATAAGATCGATCTCTCAGACTAGACGTAGGGCACCAATTGCCTGAACCAGTATAAACCTTGTGTCTCTTTGCATCACCATCCGGGATTAGGGGCACGCAGTACATTTTCACTAGTTGGTTGAGGGCCCGCCGATCCAAAACACCAACAGTTGGCACGCTAGGTAAGGGTACTACTACGTGTCATCTTCGTCATTCCGACAAGTTCCAGATGGCAGACCCCGTGCGACCACTGCGTCTCGACACGATAATCTGGTTCAGGAGCCTAGAGTTCATGTCTCTAGGACATGAGTACGATATGGTACTCCTCTCACCTAGAGCCCCACCGACCATCGATGACGTCATGCCCCAGCAGTCTAGGTGTAGGCGGTGCCTAGGCCGCCGGTCTCATCGTGCTCGCCAGGCATGGTGCGGGCAGGACCACCCCGACCCCGTGCAAGCTTAGGCTGATGTGCCATGCTCCATCGGTATCCCATGCCTAGCTGTTGGCACAAGGTCCCTGGTTGGGGACCTATCTAGCCTGAGCCTAGACATAGGAAAGGTGTCAGTGGCATGCATCAATGCCCTGTCATCAGGCTCTGCCTTGCCACCTCCTGAAGAGTCGACTCTGGCGGAGCAAAGCTCGGCGATGGCACCATCCCCGTACCCCTTCGGGTTAAGGAATGCTGCCACCACCTATGCTTCCACCTACGCTTCCGCACACACGGAGCCCTCAGGACGCCACCAACGCTTCGCCCTCGACCTTAGCTCCATGACCTCGACCCATACCCCTGCCGACTCCTCGAAGGAGGATGAGGCGTGGACTGGAGCAGACTTTTCTGGGCTTCGCACCCCTAAAGCTATGCGCTGCTTCTTGGCCATGAGCGACTACTACTTCGGTTACTCCGACTCTAACGACGAAGATACTTACGACCCCACTCACGAGTGTTTCCATATTGGGCTTGGGATGCCGAGAGCGAGCGATGAGGACAAGGGGGCAGGCAACCGTTCCCCGCTTCGCTAGGGGGCAGGCGATGCCACACCTCCATGCATCGTGCCATCAGCAGCGTGGAATGAGAACCCTGAGGAGCTTCGATGCCTTGACTTGGAGCAGCTCCATGAGCTTTAGGCCAAGGTCGAGCAAGACCGACTCCTGCTATAGCAGCTCCGAGACACTCTCAAGCAAGAGCAGTAGGGTCATAGTGAGGGCGGAGCAGCCTGATGAAGGGCTCGCAACGTCCATCACCGCATCAACAACAACAAAGGGGGTGAGCAACCCCCTATCTTCAATCATGCTAGCCAGAACATTGTGGCAGCGGCAATGCTACTCTAGATGATGCCTGAGCCCTCTACCACGGAGGGACAACAGGCTCACAGCAAGCTCCGGGACCTCCTTGAGACTACCGCGGTGCAGCAGGCCAAAAGTTCTGCCTCTCGATGGCGCGGAGGCCCCTCAAAACTTCCCACGGCACTGCCTCAGTAGGATAGGGAGGCCTCGGTTTGTCTCGAGCCCGCTCAGGCACCGATAGCCAACAGGGTCCCCTCGGTGCACGACCACCTCGGCAACCGACATGAGGCGCAAGGCGACCACAATGTGGTCAGTAGGTGATGGCGCCACAACAATGAGGGGCCCACCCACGGCTACCATCCACACCGAGGTGGCCACTACAACAGTGGGGAGGACCGCAACCCTTCTCCTAAGCCGCCTGGCCCTCGAGTTTTTAGCAGAGCTATCCACGCTGCTCATTTCCTAGCCCAATTTTGGCAACCAGCCAACCTCACGAAGTACAGTGGTGAGACCAATCCCGAACTTTGGCTGGCCGATTACCGTCTGGCTTATCAGCTAAGCGGCGCGGATGATGACCTACTCATCATCTGCAACCTCCCATTGTTCCTATTAGACTCGACGCAAGCCTGGCTCGAACACCTCCCTCCCTCATAGATCCACGACTGGCGTGACTTGGTAAGGGTCTTCATCGGGAACTTTTAGGGCACATACATGTGCCCTGGGAACTCCTGGGACCTCAAGAGTTGTTGCTAGGGGCCAGACGAGTCTCTCCGAGACTTCATTCGGCGCTTCTCCAAGAAATGCACCAAGTTGCTAAGCGTCGGCGACTCAGAAATTGTCCAGGTTTTCCTCTCTGGCACCACCTGCCAAGACCTAGTCCGAGAGCTGGGCCAGAATGTACCAACCTCAGTGGCCGCGCTCCTCGACATCACCACCAACTTCGCCTCGGGCAAAGAGGCCATTGGGGCCATCTTCCCTGACAACGACGCCAAGGGGAAGCAGAGGGACGAGGCCCCTCGGGGCCTCGGCTCCCCACCTCCCCAAGAAAAAGAAGAAGGGTCGCTAGGGGAAGCAAGAAGTCCTCGAGGCTGGCCTAGTCGCGGCCGTAGAGCGCAAGAATCCCCGAGGCCCTAGAGGCCCCGGGCTTTTCGACGACATGCTTAAGAGACCCTGCCCTTGCCACCAAGGCCTGGTGAAGCACACCCTCGAGGAGTGCACCATGCTCTGGTGTTACTACACCAAGCTCGGGCCCCCCGATGACGATGCCAAGAAGAGGGGCGCTGGTGACAAGGACGACGACAAGGACAATGGGTTCCCCGAGGTGCACAACGCCTTCATGATCTTCGGTGGGCCCTCAGCATGCCTCACGGCATGCCAGCGAAAGAAGGAACACCGGGAGGTCTTCTCGGTGAAGGTGGCCGCTCCCTGGTACCTCAACTGGTCTCGGGAGGTGATCACCTTTGATTAGGATGACCACCCCGATTATGTCCCAAACCCTAGGTAGTACCTGCTTGTCGTCGACCCCATCATCGGCAACACCCAGCTCACTAAGGTGTTGATGGACGGAGGCAGCGGCCTCAACATCCTCTATACCAACACACTAGAGCTCCTTGAGCTCGACCAGTCACAGCTCTGAGGCAATGCCATGCCTTTCCATGGCATTATGCTAGGGAAACGCATGTGGCCCCTCGGGCACATCGACCTACCCGTCTGTTTCAGTACTCCCTCCAACTACCATAAGGAGGTCCTCATCTTCGAGGTGGTTGGGTTCAAGGGAACCTACCACGCCATCCTGGGGTGGCCATGCTACGCCAAGTTCATGGTGGTCCCCAACTACACCTAACTCAAGCTCAAGATGCCAGGCCCCAACGGTGTCATCACTGTCGAGTCCATGTACGAGCATGCATACGACTGCGACGTCGAGTGCATCGAGTATGTCGAGGCTCTTGTAGAGGCCAAGACCCTCATCATCAACCTCGACTGACTTGGTAGCGAGGTGCCTGACTCCAAGCATCGCGCTAGGACTTTCGAGCCCATGGAGGCCATCAAGCTTGTCCCGGTCGACCCCAACGGCTCCGAAGACTGGGCGCTGAGGATCAGCGCCACCCTCGACATCAAATAGGAAGCCATGCTCGTTGACTTTCTTCACATGAATGCCAATGTATTCGCGTGGAGTCCCTCGGACATGCCGAGCGTATCGAGGGAGGTTGTCGAGCACGCCTTGGACATCCAGGCTGGGTCTAGATCGGTGAAGCAGCGCCTGCGCCGATTCGACGAGGAGAAGCGCCGGGCCATCGGCGAGGAGGTGCAGAAGCTTTTGGCAGCCAAATTCATCAAAGAAGTGTCCCATCCGGAGTGGTTAGCTAACCCTGTATTAGTTAAGAAGAAAAATGGGAAGTGGAGAATGTGTGTAGACTACACCAGTCTGAATAAGGCATGTCCAAAAGTCCCTTTCCCATTACATCGAATCGACCAAATCATTGACTCCACTGCAGGATATGAAACCCTATCCTTCCTTGATGCGTATTCCGGTTACCATCAAATCAAGATGAAAGAGTCCGACCAGCTCGCGACTTCTTTCATCACACCATTTGGCATGTACTGCTATGTGACTATGCCGTTCGGCCTTAGAAACATAGGGGCCACATACCAGCGGTGCATGACCTAGGTCTTTGGCGAGCACATCGGGCGAACCATCGAGGCCTACATGGATGACATCATGGTCAAGTCCAGGAAGGCCAGTGATCTCGTCGGTGACTTGGAAATAGCCTTCAGATGCCTCAGGGAGAAGGGCATCAAGCTCAACCCCGAAAAGTGTGTCTTCGAGGTCCCCCGAGGCATGCTCTTAGGATTCATAGTCTTAGAACACGGCATCGAGGCCAACCCAGAGAAGGTCTCAGCCGTGACCAACATGGGGCCAATCCGAGACCTCAAGGGAGTACAGAGGGTTATGGGATGCCTTGCGGCCCTAAGCTACTTCATCTCGCACCTTGGCAAAAAAGGCTTGCCTCTGTACCACCTCTTAAGGAAATCAGAACGCTTTTCTTGGACCACCGAGGCCGAAGAAGCCCTCGCCAAGCTCAAGGCATTGCTCACCAATCCTCATGTCCTGGTACCACCAACCAAGGGCGAGGCCCTCTTACTCTACATCACTGCAATGACCCAGGTGGTCAGCGCAGCCGTGGTGGTTGAGAGTGTGGCAGAACCTCCTAAGAAATTGGGCTCACGTGCACCTATCGTTGTCTTAATAGACCTCAGATAGTGTTCACGAGTTCCCAACAACTCAACAGGTCTATCAGGTGTCCTTGGGAAACCCGAATCATCCATGATTCTCTTTTTCAAACAGGATCCCAATCACAGACATTGCAGATTACAACAGTTTATTCAAATATATACATCAGAGTAAAAGATAGCGGAAGTCTTAAGGTAACATAGGTTACAAACCAGTTGTTTTCAAACTTATAATACCATAAGTGTTATACAACCATAGTAGCGGGATAATATTACATTAACTTTATTTATCATACAAACTAGTGCCATGTCCAAAGGCCATTCATCACTCCTCATCGTCATTGACTTCAAACACAGACATGCAGCAGGAACCAAAATAAGCCTGCACATGCGACTCACCTGCAACAAGGGTTAACAAACCCTGAGTACAAAGGTACTCAACAATACTAACCCGACATAACAGGATGCAAGACTTTAGAGATGCAGGGGTTTGGGGCAAGGTAAGGATGTAGCAAGACTCAAAAGTTCTTTGCCAAAAGCTTACTAGTCTTCATTCTATTTTCAAGTTTTACCACTAAGTCCTTTTTGTTCATTATCTCAACTAAATATACATTTCCCATATTCCATTCCTTCTCATTCCATTCTTTTTCTCATATTTTAGTAATTTACCAATCCTATATTGCTTCTGTAATGAATCGAGTCTCCATATCCACGGAGCACCGGCAATTCGAATTAATTCAAGTCCCAGCTAGGGATTCCTTATCACACGACATATGTAGAACTTAATCTTGCATATATCAACCTCGCTACCGGATCCTCCTATACTAAGCCATCTCCACGCCACCCAAGAGCACAGCACACCTCAAATCCAGCCACATTCCAGCCACGAGGGTACACGCTACTCCTGCCATCTCTCCACTCCTAGTGCGTGGGCATTCGTCTTAGTATCGGGTTAGCCGAAGTAGGCTTACCGGAGTATGTGACCAGTACTACAGAGTGTCTCGTTCAGAAGATCCACAATGAGTGGCCTTTAAGCGACATAGTCGGCAACATTACCCAACATTCAAGATAAGTCACCCGACTAGTCTCTAGTTCATTCTACATTCTTTCTTTCTTTGGCCAGTATGCCATCTTTGATTGTATCAAAACTTTTACTTTGAAAGCCTACCATAAAGCATACTAAGCATACTACGCCTTTATAAATGAAAACATCTTCAAGGATGGTAAACAATTATCAAGGTAGGTAATGCATCAAGTAGGAAACATTTGAATAAATTAACTTAATGCAATAAGTAACATAGGTAATAAACTTTTCAAAGTAAACAAGGTAATGGTTTAATGCATAAACCGGGGCTTGCCTTCGATGATGATCTCAGGTTCCGGATCAGTATCACGATTCCTGAATCCCGTGACAACCGGGGACTCTTCTAGAACTTGCTCAACTAGAATCATTTCACTCTCAGGTTCTACACGAAACGATAGCATATGCCTTAACATGATGATAATGTAAACATGATGCTTTCATGGTACATGAAATGTAAAAACACCCCGAATACGATTTTCCTTTACGGTACTGTTGCAAGCCAACAAAACCAACTTACAATTTTACCGTCAAGAGACACACATGTAATTTGACCAAATGGATCTTGAAACCCTACTAGTCACAAAACATGACCAAAACAAGATCCAACACTAATCAAACACTTAGGGTTTGTCTTTAATTATTTTTGAATTAATTTGGAATTAAGCCCAAAAATAAACTTGTTCCAAATGACCTCAAAATTTTATGTAAGGTTCCTCATAACAAATTAGTGTGCCAAAATAAATTTCATAATTTTTGGAGCTATACAGTGGCCTACAAAAATCATGGAAATTGCAATTATTAATTAATGGACTGAATATTTGAACATTAAAAATTTATTTAAATTTCAAGCTTCAAATTTTTAAACCATACTAGAGCATGTACAGAAGCTACACAAAATGTTTTAGAATTTTTGGATGTGTAAATAAATTCCTACAAAATTGAAAAATTGCTGCACTATTCAAAAATCAGAAATTAGAAAAACTCTCTGTTCTCTCTCTGTCGCTGACAGGTCGGCCCCACCCGTCAGTGACTCATACACGAGCTCGGCGGCGCTGCCCGACTCCGAACGGCCAATTCGCGCCGTCGGCGAGTGCTCCGGCGATATGGTTGGCATCAACACGATCAACATCACACAGCGGACCTATCTCGACACTCATACCAGTCGCGGGCACACCGGAGAAGGTATCTCGCCGGCCATGGCGGCTACGGCGGTGAACTCGCGGCGGTGCACGGTGGAACACCAACTACAACATGGTAGCATCTAAAGCGAAGGGATTAACACGATCAGGGACTCACCACCAACACATTGATGTGCTCGGTGAAGACGGAGATGCTCTAGAATGACCTAGCCATGGTGAGGTTGACGGTGGCGGAGCTCCGGCCGGTCCTAAGGAAGACGACGTCGCGCGGTGGCGCTGGACTTCCAGGGGCGACACGATCAGGCTTGGGAGGAGTAGAAAGACAAGGCGAAGCTACTGGCGGATGCTACTGACTTAGGATGCTACGATGGTAGCAAATTTCGCGAGCACAGTGAGGTCGTCGGCGGCGAGCAGAGGCAGGAAAGGAAGAGAGGGATGACGACGGTACGGCTATTTATAGCTAGGAGGAGCTCGTCTGGCTTCGACAGCACACGATGAAGATGCCATGGCGATGATGACATGCCAGGGCACGAGGAAGCAGCGCAAAACGCTCGGCGGCGGCAGTGGCGTGGCGCCGGCAGTATGCGGCGATGTAAATCTTGATTTTTGAATTATTTACAGAACTGCCACTGAGTCTATTTTTCAAATTACTCCCAAATTTTCTAAAGAAGTTGAAAATCTCCAAAAATGAAAGTTGTTCAATTTTTCAAACTCTACAACTTTGCTTCTAGGAACATTTTCAAATTTTGTCTCCATTTTCAAATTTGAATTTGGGGTGCATTTGAGCATTTGAATCATTTCAAAATTACTCCAAATTTTATATGTAAACTTGAAAAACTTTGAATACCAAAGTTGTTCCTCATAAAGTAATCTCCAACTTTGCTTTTTGCCTCAACCCCAAATTCCACATGGATTTTAAATCAGTCAAAAGGGGCAAAAAGGACTTTTATAATTTGAATTTGAATTCAAATTTGATTTGTCTTCCTTTTACTTAAATTTTGATTTTTGACCAGTAACATGGCCCATTAGGGTTATTTGAGTCAAATGACACATGACCTCACATGATCACATGAATTTTGACCCTTGTGGTCATGATCTTTATTTAGGGTTTTGAATCACATCACATGAAATAACAATATTATGAAATAAACCTTATTTAGTGAATGCATTCAGAACTTTATACTATGTGAATGCTTTGCAATGCATATCATGACATGTCAAATTTTAGTGCTAGGTCAAAACACCAGAGGTGTTATAGAGAGGCAGGAAGAAGGGCATGCCCTACCCATCCAATGACCTATTTACTTCATCAGCGAAGTGCTCTCCGAGACTAAGACACGCTACCCCCACATCTAGAAACTGATCTACGCCGTAGTCTTGGCTTGACGCAAGCTGCGTCACTACTTCGAGTCCCACTCGATGCCCGTGGTGTCATCTTTCCCCCTAGGAGAGATAATCCATAACCGGGAGGCCTCAGGTAGGATAGCCAAGTGGGCCGTCGAACTTATGGGGGAAGCCCTGTCTTTTGCGCCTCAAAAAGCAATCAAATCTTAGGTCTTGGCCGATTTTGTGGCTGAGTGGACCGACACCCAACTGCCACCTGCTCAAGTCCAGGCGGAATGCTGGACCATGTACTTCGACGGGTCCCTGATGAAGACCGGGGCAGGCGCGGGTCTACTCTTCATCTCACCCCTTAGAGTGCACATGCGCTACATGATTCGGCTCCACTTTGCCGCCTCCAACAACACAGCCGAGTATGAAGCCCTCGTCAATGGCTTGCAGATCGCCATCAAACATGGAGTGCGGCGCCTCGACGTGCGGGGCGATTCATAGCTCATTGTTGATCAAGTGATGAAGGAGTCGAACTACCATGACCCCAAAATGGAGGCGTACTACAAGCTGGTACATCGCCTTGAAGACAAGTTCGATGGTCTCAAACTCAACCACATCGTGCGTAGATTCAATGAGGCCATGGATGAACTAGCAAAGATGGTGTCGGCACGGGCCCTGGTCCCCCTAAACGTCTTTGCTAGAGACCTCCACAAGCCTTCCATCAACTACACCTCGGCAGCAGAAGAGGGCCCACTGGTCGAGCCCACCATAGGGCTCAAGGCCCCCTCTGTCACTAAGACCCCTTCGGCCGAGCCCAAGGTAATGGAAGTCAACACGGAGCCTCCCGAGGCCAACCAGGGCACGGACTGGCGAGTCCCATTCCTTGATTGCCTCATCTAAGGAGAGCTTCCTGTAGACAAGACCGAAGCCCGATGGCTTGCTCAGTGAGCCAAGACATACGTCCTCAGCAACGGCAAGTTGTACAGGTGAAGCCCATCCGACGTCCTCCAACGATGCATCATAACCGAGGCAGGCCAAGCCCTACTTTAGGACTTACATGTGGGAGCCTATGGGCACCATGTAGCACCTCGGACGCTCGTCGGAAATGCCTTCCGCCAAGGGTTCTACTGGCCAACGGCAGTTGCTAACGCCACCAAGCTAGTACGCTCCTGCGAGGGATGCCAGTACTATGCACGGCAGATGCATCTCCTGGCCCAAGCCCTCCAAACCATCCCCATCACATGGCCGTTCGCCATGTGAGGGCTCGACATGGTTGGGCCTCTATAGAAGGCCCCCAAGGGCTACACCCACCTGCTGGTAGCAATCGATAAGTTCTCCAAGTGGATCAAGGCTCGTCCGATCAATCAAATCAAGTCCGAGCAAGCGGTGCTGTTCTTCACTGATATCATCCACAGGTTTGGGGTTCCAAACACCATCGTCACTGATAATGGGATGCAGTTCACCGGCCACAAGTTCCTGATGTTCTGTGATGACCACCACATCCATGTGGCCTGGTCGGTCGTAGGACATCCTAGGACAAACGGCCAAGTAGAGCGTGCCAACGGCATGATCCTACCAGGCCTCAAGCCAAGAATATACAACCGGTTGAAGAAATTCGGCAAGAAATGGCTTGTCGAACTCCCGTCGGTAATCTAGAGCCTAAGGAACACCCCGAGCCAAGCCACGGGGTTTACACCATTCTTCCTGGTCTATGGAGCCGAGGCCATCCTCCCCACTAACTTGGAGTATGGTTCCCCAAGGCTGCAGGCCTACAACAAGCAAAGCAACCGCACTACCCACGAGGACGCCCTTGACCAACTGGAGGAAGCCCAAGACATCGCACTATTACATTCGGCCAAGTACCAGCAAGCCTTATGACGCTATCAAGCCTGGCACATTCGAAGCTGAGACCTGAAGGTGGGCGACCTGGTGCTGAGACTGAGGCAGAACAACAAGGGCCGCCACAAGCTGACCCCGCCATGGGAAGGACCATACATCATCGCCCAAGTGCTGAAGCCTAGGACCTACAAGCTAGCCAATGAGAAGGGCGAAATCCTCACCAACGCTTGGAACATAGAACAGCTACGTCGCTTTTACCCTTAAATTTCCAAGCATTGTATATATTGTTTCTCGAAATACAATAAAAAGCATTCTTTAATTGTTCTAATTTTTAGAAACCCCCCGAGCCCGTCATGGGCCTCAGCGTTACAATAACACCATAAGGGAGACTCGGCTCTGCCTCTGTAGAGGTGCCCACTGCGGGGCTCGAACAAGACACGGCCCTGCCTCTACAGAACCGAGCCTCCCTCGGGGGCTAGAAGGGGGGACTCTCCCCCTAAGTCCCACGCACCATTTTTTAGTCATTTTTCGAAAAAAAATTCTATGCCAAACTCTCTAGCATGCTCTGACAAATCTATTGTAAAAGACCTAAGGATCGAGTCATGAGACGGCCTATGCCTCTGGGCTACGGCACTCCCTCACCACCTTTTGCCCTAGGGACAGCTTAGGCTCCGAGGAAGTTTTTGCAAGTGATATGTTCAGAAACGAGACAGAGGGCAGAGGCTCAGAAATACCATAAAAAGAAATGATTAGAAAGCATAGACGCATAAGTACTTTAAAAAAGGCCTCGACGACCACAAACGTCATGATAATAATCCTAATTTATTTACATGGCCTCTTTGGCCCAGGTCAAGGCTCAGGATCTCCTGCGTTGGCAGACGGCGTGGAAGGAACCACCTCCTCTTCGAATAGCTTGGCTAGCACTGTGCCGAGGCCCTCAGCCGCCTCCATCAGCTTCATGACCTCCTCATCGGCCTCCTCATCGTCCTCGGCCAAGACATAGCCATCACTAATGGCCTCAAGGTCGACACTGGCGTAGTGTGAGGAGATGATGGCTAGGGCACGCTTGATGCCCGTGTGCAGCGCTCCCTAGAGTCACTCGCTCACCTGGCCATTCAACGCGGTCAATCGGCTCCTAAGGGAGCTACCCGATTAGACCCCCTCAACCTCCAGGGCCTTGCAGATGGCACGGGCGGCGCTCTGCAGCGCGTCGTGCTCCTTGATCTTAGTCTCGAGCACCACCTATACTGTGATAGAGGCCTCAGCTACCTGGGAGACCTCCTTCTCCAACCCCGCGCCAAAACAAGCAGGATAGGATTAAGCGCAAAAGAAAATAAGCCAAATAGGGGTGGAGGCCTACGGGACTCACCCTTGGCTCTCTCTTTCCAGCGCTGGACCTTGACCAGGGAGGCCTCGGCTTTCTCCTTCTAGCCCTGGACCTCGACCCAAGAAGCCTCGGCCACCCTGGAAGCCTCCTTCTCTAGCTCTGCATCACACCAGGGAGTTAGGGGTCGAACACAAGAAAAACAAGTAAAACAAGGGGAATAGGACTCACCCTCGGCCTTTTCCTTCTAGACCAGAGCCTCGGTCCGGGATGCCTCAGCCACCTTGAGGGCCTCTTCTAGGGCGCCTTTTGTCAGTAGGTGCGCACCCTGCTCCGCCCCTAGCTGTCCAGCAAGGGCCTTAGCAGAGGCCATCGCTTCTTCTGCCCAGGACCTAAAGGTGTTCCGATCACCGGCCACCCAGGTTAGCTCCTCCTCCAACTCCTTGATCTGCGCCGCCAAAGGGGCGGCCTGCTCCCAAGCCGTGGCCACCTCGTTCGTCATATCGGCACAGCGAAGGTGGAGGTCCTCCACCTCCGCGCTCTATGCCAATAGAAGCTTGTTGGCATTAGCAAGCAGGTCCTTCTACCGCTGAAGTTGGTCCTAGACGTCCCTCTCCCACCGAAGGAACAATGACTTCCCAAGGGACTAGGCCTCGAGCTCCTAATAGGTAGAACAAACGTCAAGTGTTGCGAGAGAACTTGGGAAAAAGGCGACACCACACGAGAAAAGAAGGCGTGAACCTGGGCGACCTTGGGTAGATCATCGGCCATGACGGACAATGCTATCCGTAGCGACCGCTCTGCTAGATCGTGGTATTGCTCGAAGGTGTCCCAACGCCCCCCCTCGGCCGTGTCCTCGAGGGCGAACAGAGGCTCCCCCTTAGGGTCATCCTAGCTCTGCCACAAGACATGCGGGTGGTCCCACCCGTGGGGCTCAGGTTGTACCCGCATGAGGGCCAAGCTTCCCTCACCAGAGGTCGGAGCCGGCTGCTCCACGGTGCCAGCCGCCTCGGCATCGGCCACCTATTTTGCCCAGGAAGTATCGTCGAAGGAGATCGAATGGACCTCCACTTCCCGAGCGCTCTCCTGCAACGGTGGCGGGCCTTGGACCGGTGGTGGTATTAAAGCTTGCCCCGCCTCCGTTTCCACTTCATGGGCCACCGGCTTCACCGCGCTCACGCCGGCCCTGGCCACCCTGGCCTCGGTGGTCTTGGGGGCTTCGATCTTCACCACTTCGGCCTCAGTGGTCCTAGGTGTCTCGGCCTCCATCGCCTCAGCCTCAGAAGTCTAGGGGGCCTCAACCTCGCCCTCAGTCCCATCTGACTCGTGGGCCTTGGCCCCACGGGGCGTAGGCTCCTCCTCCCCCGCTCACCTCGTGGCCACCTCCGCAGCCTCTCCCTGGGTGACCGGCTCCTTCGGGTCGGTCCTCGCCATCGCCACGCCATGTTGTATGGCGGCTTGCGCCTCCACCACCCATTGGGCAGTGGAGCTGGTGCTCACCTTGAGCACCTTACGTGGCGCCAAGACGGGCACTTCCGCCTAATGCTTCTGGCTAAAAGCAAAACTCCAACAAGGTCAGCATATGACCAAGGAACGAATGGGAGATGCTGTCGACTCCACCAAAAAACACTCACCTCGAATGGGAACGCAACTGCTTTGGCACTACGACCCTCCTCTACAATGGCGATGGCGGTGGCGGTGGCACGACCTCCATATCCACCAATGTCGGCTGGCCCTCACCGGACTCCGACGCCCCCTCGAACCTCTGTGGGGCCAGTTGCGTCACCCCTGCTGCCACCTGCTCCACCTCTGCCGTCGAGCCCACCGGGCTGACGACGCGCTTCTGAAAGCTCTAGTTTGGTTTTGGTTAATTGATGAAACCCTAAGTGCTAACCTAGTTTATTAAGATGATCATGAGATAGGTAGCACTACTCCAAGTGTTGAAGCAATGAGAAAGATCATGCCATTGGTGATGATCAAATGCTTGAACTTAGAAAAGAAGAAAGAGAAAAACAAAAGGCTCAAGGCAAAGGTAAAATTGTAGGAGCCATTTTGTTTCGATGATCAAGACACTTAGCGAGTGTGATCACATTTAGGATAGATAGCTGTACTATTAAGAGGAGTGAAACTCATATCGAAATACAGTTATCAAAGTGCCACTAGATGCTCTAACTCATTGCATATGCATTTAGGATCTAGTGGAGTGCTAAAACCCTTGAAAACATTTGTGCAAATATGCTAACACATGTGCACATGGTGATACACTTGGTGGTTGGCACATTTGAGCAAAGGTAAGATACTTCACCGGTGGAGTGTCCGCCCATAGAGTGCGGACAGTCCGACGGTGCCACTGGCGCCCTAGACAGAAAAGTTGGAGGTTACTGCAAGTGACCGGACGCTGGCCTTGGTTGTACCAGTGCATCCGGTCAGTGGCAGCAGAGGATGCGTGTTTCGGTCTTATGACCGGACGCTGGCAGGGTGCGTCCGGTCAGTGCTGACGTACACTGACGTGAGATGCACAGAGGAGACATTGTGTGACCGGACGCTGGGTGAGTCCGGTCAGGCATGACTGGACGCGTCCGGTCATGAAATGTCGCGTTTGGAACCTTTCTAGAAATGACCGGATGCTGAGATCCAGCGTCCGATCACTTTCTAACTGACGTGTCTGGTCATTACTTGACCGTTGAAATCGGGCAATCGGTGTTTGAAGCCGAAGACACGTGGCGCACATCGCACGACCGGACGCTGAGGTCTAGCATCCGGTCAATATGACCGGAGCGTCTGGTCGGCCCGTGTTCAGTGCAGTGAGGAGCCCAATGGCTCTATTTCATAGGGGCTTCTATTTAAGCCCCATGGCCGGCTCAAGCTCACTCGCTTGCACATTTTCATTGACATAGCAACCTTGTGAGCTTAGCCAAAGCACTCCCACTCATCTCCATCATTGATCCATCATCTTTGTGAGATTGGGAGAGAATCCAAGTGCATTGCTTGAGTGATCGCATCTAGAGGCACTTGGTATTCGTGTTGCGCTGTGGATTTCGCTTGTTACTCTTTGTGGTTGCCACCACCTAGATGGCTCGGTGCAGCGGTGGAGGATCGGCACGAGTTGGTGATTGTTCGTGGCCGCCTTCGGTGATTATGAGGGGAGTTGTACCTTCCCCGGTGGAGTGCCGAAAGGTAACTCTAGTAAATTGCTTGTGTCATTGAGTTACCTCACTTGTGGGTAGGTTCTTGTGGTGTCCAATTGTGTGGACAAGGCTTGTGAAACACCTCTTAGCCGCCGAACCACCAAGTGTTGGTCAACACAACGGGGACTAGCATGTTGGCAAGCACATGAACCTCGGGAGAAAAATCGGTTGTCTCTTGTCATTTATATTCTCCCGGTGATTGACTTAATCTTCATCTTGTGATTGGTTCATCCCCTACATGGCAGTATAATCACCCTACTCACTTATTTACATTCTTGCAAACTAGTTGATACAAGCTCTTTAGTGTAATTAGAATTGAGAGCTTGCTTTATTATTTACATTCATCTAGTTGAGCTCTTTAGAGTAGCAAGATTGAGAGCTCTTAGTGAGTAGTTACATAGCAAGTTTGGGTGCCTAAGTAATCATTGCAACTAGAATTGTGGTAGGTGGCTTGCATTTTGAGTAGGCTAGTGCAACACTTGCTTCGCCTCATAATTGTCTAACCATTTTATTAAGTGTTGTTGTAGAAATTTTATTAGGCTATTCACCCCCCCTCTAGCCATTAGGACCTTTCAAGTGGTATCAGAGCCTTGGTCACCATTTGATTGAAGGCTTAACAACCTCAGTGTCAAATTATGGATCAAGTTGTATTCAACCATGTGGGGGGCAAACCATCGTCCTTTGATGGCACATGCTATGGTTATTGGAAGAGAAAGATGAGGATGTATCTTGGTTCAATCAATGATCAAGTATGGGAAGTGACCGAGAATGACTATGCTATCATTGATCCCGATGATCCAACCAATCAAGATAAGATCAACAAGCAATGCAATACAATGGCTCTCAACACCATATACAATGCCTTTGATTCCAAGGTGTTTGAGCAAATGAGGTGTGGAAGAGATTGGAGGAAACATATGAGGGCACACCAGCGGTGAAGAGTGCCAAGTTATATATCCTCAAGGATAAATTGACAAGCTTCAAGATGAAGGAAGATGAGAGCATTCCAGAGATGTTCCATCGATTGCAAGTCATTGTCAATGACTTGAAGGTATTGGGAGAGAAGATCAAGGATGACGATGTCTCCCATTGATTCTTGACGTGCTTACCTCCAAGATTTGAGATGTTAAGATTGCTCATCATAAGAGGAGGATTGAAGGACATTACCCCCAACCAAGTACTAGGTGATGTCATGACACAAAAGACATACCATGTGGAAAGGGAGGGGGATGACAAGAAGGAAGAAGAGGACAAGAAGAAGAAGAAGAAGAGTATAGCATTCAAGGCTAGCTCATCATCATCCAAGAATAAGGGCAAGTCTAAGAAAGAATCAAGTGACGATGATGATCTTAGTGACATTGATGATGAAGCCATGGCCCTATTTGTGCGCAAGATGGGAAAATTCATGAAGAAGAAGGGCTATGGTGCAAGAAAGAGAAGATATCACACCAAGAGCAAAGAATATGTGAGAAGATGCTACAATTGCAAGAGCCCCAATCATATTGTAGCAAATTGTCCCTACAATAGTGATAATGATGAAGATGAGAAGAAGCACAAGAAAGATAAGAATGAAAAGAAGGAAAACAAGGAGAAGAGAATGACCTTCCAAAAGAAGAAGAAGGGTGGAGGTTATGTGGTCACATGGGATAGTGATGGCTCTTCGGATAATGATAGCTCTAGTGATGATGACAAGAAATCTATCAAGAGAGCACTAGCAAGCATCGCCATCAACAAGAAGCTCTCCATCTTCGACACTCCATCGACATGTCTCATGGCAAAGCCTACCAAGGTAAAATATGATGAGAGTAATGATGATGAATGTGAAAGTGGCTCTTGTAGGAATGATAATGATGATGATGATGATGAGGAGGAGTACTCCAAGGAGGAGCTCTTGGACATGTGTGAGCAAGTGCACGCTTGCAATGAGATGAAGAGAAAGGAGTGCAAAGAATTGCGTAAGAAAGTAAAATTTCTTGAGCAATCCTTTGATGAGCTCAATGCCACTCATGAGGGGCTAATGAATGCCCATGAGAAGCTTGGCAAAGCTCACTCTAAGCTTGAAAAGGCTCACTCCTCTCTCATTGAGCAAATCAAGAAGGAGGAAGCCAAGAAGGAGCAAGTATTAGTAACATGTGATGTGGGACTAACATGTGATCTTATTGATGAATCTTTTCATGAACCCATTATTGTTGCTCCCACTAACACTTCTTGTAGCACTACAACTTCCACTTCACCTATGAATGATACATCACTAATGGTGGAAAATGAAATCCTCAAGAAGGAGGTGAATGAGCTCACTCGTGCCTTAGGCAATGCCTATGGTGGAGAAGCCCACTTGCTAAAGTGCTTGGGTAGCCAAAGATTTTCTCTCAACAAAGAGGGATTAGGCTATACCCTCAAGAAAGGCAAGGCGGCCTTTGTCACTTCCAAAGCTAGCTTTGTGAAGGGCAATGGTCGGTTTTGCAATAGATGCAAGCAAGTTGGGCATATAGAGCAAAATTGTAACACTAACAAGAACAAGCTACCTAATGTATCCTCAATCAAATTTGATTCTTGTTACATGCTTTATAAGGGTGCTAATGGTGTGAAGGCTAAGTTCATTGGTACACCAATTGTGGGCCCAAAGAAGAAGGCTATTTGGGTACCAAAGTCCTTGGTGACTAACCTACAAGGACCCAAGCAAGTTTGGATACCTAAAAAAAATTGATATTCTTTTGTAGGTAAATTATAAAGCCAGAGGAAGGCATTGGGTGCTTGATAGTGGGTGCACACAACACATGACTGGTGATTCAAGAATGTTCAATTCAATCAATGAAAGCAAGAGCAATGGGATTGATAGTATCACATTTGGTGACAATGGCAAAGGCAAGGTCAAAGGGCTTGGTAAGATTGCAATATCCAATGATCTGAGCATTTCCAATGTGCTACTAGTAGAGAGCTTGAACTTCAACTTATTGTTGGTAGCTCAATTGTGTGATCTTGGTTTCAAGTTCATATTTGGTGTGGATGATGTAGAGATCATAAGTGTATATGGCTCTAACTTGATATTCAAAGGATTTAGATATGAGAATCTATACTTAGTTGATTTTAATGCTAGAGAAGCTCAATTGTCAACATGTTTGATCACTAAGTCTAGCATGGGTTGGTTATGGCATAGAAGGCTTGGTCATATTGGAATGAAACAATTGAACAAGTTGACTAAGCATGACTTAGTTAGAGGCTTGAAAGATGTCACATTTGAGAAGGACAAACTATGTAGTGCATGTCAAGCCAGAAAGCAAGTTGGTAATACACATCCTAAGAAGAGCATGATGAGCACATCTAAGGCATTTGAGTTGATGCACATGGACTTGTTTGGACCAACCACATACACTAGCATTGGTGGAAACAAATATGGATTTGTGATTGTGGATGATTTCACTAGATGCACATGGGTATTCTTTCTTGTTGACAAGACTGATGTGTTTGCAACATTCAAATCATTTGTCAAAGGCATTCACAATGAGTTTAAAACAACAATCAAGAAAGTTAGAAGTGATAATGGAAGTGAGTTTAAGAACACTAGAATTGATGAGTTATGTGATGAATTTGGAATTAGACATCAATTCTCAGCCAAGTATACTCCTCAATCAAATGGGCTAGTTGAAAGAAAGAATAGAACCTTGATTGATATGACAAGATCAATGTTGAGTGAGTACAATGTGAGTCATTCATTTTGGGTCGAACTATTAAGAGGAGTGAAACTCGTATCGAAATGCGGTTATCAAAGTGCCACTAGATGCTCTAACTCATTGCATATGCATTTAGGATCTAGTGGAGTGCTAACACCCTTGAAAACATTTGTGCAAATATGCTAACACATGTGCACATGGTGATACACTTGGTGGTTGGCACATTTGAGCAAGGGTAAGATACTTCACCGGCGCCCTAGATAGAAAAGTTGGAGGTCACTACAAGTGACCGGACGCTGGCCTCGGTTGGACCGGTGCGTCCGGTCAGTTGCAGCAGAGGATGCGTGTTTTGGTCTTATGACTAGACGCTGGTAGGGTGCGTCCGGTCAGTGCTCACATACGCTGACATGAGACGCATAGAGGAGACATTGTGTGACCGGACACTGGGTGAGTCCGGTTAGGCATGACCGGACGCATCCGGTCGTGAAATGTCACGTTTGGAACCTTACTGGAAATGATCGGACGCTGAGATCCAGTGTCTGGTCACTTTCTAACTGATGCGTCTGGTCATTACTTAACCATTGAAATCGGGCGATCGGTGTTTGAAGCCGAAGACACATGGCGCACATCGCATGACTAGACACTAAGGTCCAGCATCCGGTCAATATGACCAGAGCGTCCGGTCGGCCCGTGTTCAGTGCAGTGAGGAGCCCAACGGCTCTATTTCATAGGGGCTTCTATTTAAGCCCCATGGCCAGCTCAAGCTCACTCTCTTGCACATTTTCATTGACATAGCAACCTTGTGAGCTTAGCCAAAGCACTCCCACTCATCTCCATCATTGATCCATCATCTTTGTGAGATTGGGAGAGAATCCAAGTGCATTGCTTGAGTGATTGCATCTAGAGGCACTTGATATTCGTGTTGCGCTGCGGATTTTACTTGTTACTCTTGGTGGTTGCCACCACCTAGACAGCTCGGTGCAGCGGTGGAGGATCGGCACGAGTTGGTGATTGTTTGTGGCCGCCTTTGGTGATTATGAGTGGAGTTGTACCTTCCCCGGTGGAGTGCTGAAAGGTAACTCTAGTAAATTGCTCGTGTCATTGAGTTACCTCACTTGTGGGTAGGTTCTTGCGGTGTCCAATCGTGTGGACGAGGCTTGTGAAACACCTCTTAGCCACCAAACCACCAAGTGTTGGTCGACACAACGGGGACTAGCGTATTGGCAAGCACGTGAACCTCGGGAGAAAAATCGGTTGTCTCTTGTCATTTGCATTCTCCCAGTGATTGGCTTAATCTTCATCTTGTGATTGGTTCATCCCCTACACGGCAGTATAATCACCCTACTCACTTATTTACATTCTTGCAAACTAGTTAATATAAGCTCTTTAGTGTAATTAGAATTGAGAGCTTGCTTTATTATTTACATTCATCTAGTTGAGCTC
This sequence comes from Miscanthus floridulus, assembly GCF_019320115.1. Classification (NCBI taxonomy): domain Eukaryota; kingdom Viridiplantae; phylum Streptophyta; class Magnoliopsida; order Poales; family Poaceae; genus Miscanthus; species Miscanthus floridulus. Next base: position 48,372,251 of record NC_089595.1, on the reverse strand, counting down.
TTTAGAGTAGCAAGATTGAGAGCTCTTAGTGAGTAGTTACATAGCAAGTTTGGGTGCCTAAGTAATCATTGCAACTAGAATTGTGGTAGGTGGCTTGCATTTTGAGTAGGCTAGCGCAACACTTGCTTCGCCTCATAATTGTCTAACCATTTTGTTAAGTGTTGTTGTAGAAATTTTATTAGGCTATTCACCCCCCTCTAGCCATTAGGACCTTTCAGCTCCCCTAACGCCCGTGCTTCGGGCGTGTCGGCCTCAGCCTCGGGGCGGGTGATCGCCGGCCCCGAGGCATCCTCTCCTCCTCCTCCTAGAAGCACCGGGCTGCTCACCGATGCCCTGAGCGCTGTCCCCCGACGTCGGGGAGATGGTCTAGGGGACCCTGCCCCACCTCTCTCATCCTCTTCGCCCGAAGAGTCCATCGACAGTGATGGCGACGGAGATGCCTCCACTGGGAGACCGTTCTACCTCTACTACCGGTGGCGCTTCTCTAGCTCCTCGCTCTTGAGGATCTTCCTCATGCGCTTCACCTCCTTGGCATCCTTCCGCTTCTTCTGTGCCTCGGCGTGTGCCCGATTCACCGCCCGCCGCTCTGTGTCCTCGGGAACGGGCGGTGGGGAGGCTCGTACATCCCTCATCTCCTATAGGAATGGTGAACACAAATAAGGGAATAGGAAACAGTGAGGAACAAGGAGGCCTTGGGGGCCGCAGCGGTGTGTGGCCTACCAGAGAGAGGTACCCCAATGATGGGCGCATCGTGAACGGGGTTAGACCACCGATCTTCAGCTGCCCCTCCACCGTCTCCCTCACCCGATGCAGAATCTCCTCATCAGAGAAGGTGACGATAGACATCTGGATTCCCTCAATCGGCTCACCTGGTGTCATCTTGAACAGGCGCCGCCGCCGAGCCATCAGCAGTAGCACCCTCCGACGGTGGAAGGTAGCCACGACCACAGCCGCCATAAGGCTGCGGCTTCATAGCTTCTCTAGCCCCTCCAGAAGTAGCTGTAGCTTGGGCTAGTCGGCCAGTGGGACACCGTACCTCCACTTCTCTAGCTGGCTCTCCACGATCCGCTCGGTGTAGGGGGAAGTCCACCATTGTCGTTGCGGAGGTAGAACTAGCTGGTGTACCAGCGACGATTGGTTGACGCGAGCTAGGCTGGGACGTAAAGGTGCTACCGGTCTTGGCACACTTGGAGAGTGTAGCTGCCGGCCCTCATCGTCTTCCTCATACCCATCGTACCCATCGGCTTGGTGGTATGCCCTGCCCGGAAGAGGTGGAGCCACAGCTCCTAATGGGGGGCAATGCCCAAGTACCCCTCGCAGACGGCGATGAAGATGGCCGCCTGCGCGATGGAGTTGGGGTTGAAGTTGTGAAGCTCCACGCTATAGTAATGTGGGAGGGCCCGCATGAACCGGTCCGTCGGTAGGCCGAGACCACGCTCATGGAAAGACATGAAGCTCACGATGTACCCATCGCGTGGCCTCGGCTTCGGATCGCCCGATGGAGCGATCCACTCTAGCCTGTTGGGGGCAGTAACCGGGCGGAGAAGGCCGTCATCAATGAGCGACTATAGCATCTCCACGAACATGTCGGACAGACCCCAAGGATCCACCGGGAGGATGATAGGGCCATCGGCCATTGCGCGGTGGAGAATGCAGCTACGGCGGTAAACCTCTCTCTCTCTCTCTCTCCCTCGCCCTTCTCCCTTCTTCTCCCTGGTGCTCTCTGTTCCTAGCAACGGCTCAAGGGCAGCGAAGGCGAATGTAGGCAAGGTAAGGAGGGGAGGGGTGAGGCTTGTTACGTATTTATGTAGGAAGGGGATGAAGCGGACGAGCGACGAAATCAGGGAAGTTTCCCTCAAATCTGATACAGTTAATCCAGATCCGATTTTACCGCCCACGTACCCACATTTTCCTTATTAATCATGTGAACAGTTATGTCCCATCCACTGACACAGCGTCATGTCTAACTGCAGTAGCGGCAGGTGCCGTTCTGCCTCCCCGAGAAAACCGCCTCAAAAGGTGCGCCTGCCGTTGTCAGCCGATGGGGGGGGAATATCCCTCACCCGATTCCTTTTAGATGAAGGAACTAGGCACCGAGCCCGTTACGGTCTACGGGTTCGAAGGCTGGGCCCCCAAGGGTTTCAACAGTCGCCCTAAGGCAACAGAGTCAGGGACAACTATGGGCGAGCCCGTACATAGCCAAGGCCTGAGCAAGCGATCACTCGAGATGCCCTAAGTCATGTCCGAGACCTGTAGGGAGGTCTCCGAATGGGATCCCACCGTAGGGAGGCATCGAGCCCCCAGGGCCAATCGAACAGCCCTAGAACCCACTAGAGAAGCCCTCTGGTACTTTTGGAGTGCGTCTCTAGACTGCTAGCCGACCCCTATCGAATGGAGCATGGGCCTCCACTCGGACTTACCCGATAACAGCTCATCGGAAGTGTCACCACTCGTGCCCACCAAGGATAGCCTGGCATATTCCACCCCTCCTTCCGAACGAAAAGGATGCGCGAAGGTCGTACAAAAAGCCAGGGGAACTCCTGATCGCCCTCTTGCTCCATGCAGAGGCTCGAGGGCTCTTTCTACAACCTTGCCGAGACCCAGTGACCTAGGCTCGCACTCAAGGGCTCAACAAACAACCCCTCCTGTCAAACAAAAAGGATACGTGAGGGTCGCACAAAAAGCTAGGGGAACTCCTGACCGCCATCTTGCTCCGTGCAGAGGCTAGGGGGCTCTTCCTGCAACCTTACCGAGACCCAGCGACCTAGGCTCGCACTCGAGGGCTCAGCAAACAACCCCTCCTTCCAAACAAAAAGGATGCGCGAGGGTTGCACAAAAAGCTAGGGGAACTCCTGACTGCCCTCTCGCTCCGTGCAGAGGCTAGGGGGCTCTTCCTACAACCTTGCTGAGACCCAGTGACCTAGGCTCACACTCGAGGGCTTGGGAAACAACCCCTTCTTCTGAACGAAAAGAATGCACGAGGGTCGCACAAAAAGCCAGGGGAACTCCTGACCACCCTCTTGCTCCGTGTGGAGGCTTGGGGGCTCTTCCTGCACCCAGGACAAAGACAAGCAACCCAAGCTCGCACTCGGAGGCTCGGAAAAACGTGATAAAGGGCACCGAGCCCGTTACGGTCTAGGGGTTCGAAGGCTGGGCCCTCAAAAGTTTCGACAGCCGCCCCAGGACGAATAGAGTCAGGGATGACTATGGGCAAGCCCGCATATGGCCAAGGCCTAAGCAAGCAAATGCTTGGGACACCCTAAAGTCATGTCCGAGACCGGCAGGGAGGTCTCCGAATGGAATCCCACCATAGGGAGGCATCGAGCCCTTGGGGGCCATCGAATGGCCATGGGACCCACTAGAGAAGCCCTCTGGTACTTTTGGAGTGCGTCTCTGAACCGCTAGCCAACCCCTATCGAATGGGGCATGGGCCTCCACTCGGACTTACCCGATAAACAGCTCACCGGAGGTGTCACTACTCGCGCCCACCGAGGGTAGCATGGCATCCTCCACCCCTCCTTCTGAATGAAAAGGATGCGTGAGGGCCGCACAAAAAGGACAGGGAAACTCTTGATCGCCCTCTTGCTCCGAGCAGAGGCTCGGAGGCTCTTCCTGCAACGAAATCGAGACTCAGCGACCCGAACTCACACTCATGGACTCAGCAAACGCAATAAAACCCCTCGCACGACGTAAGAAAAGCCCCTAGAGGAATAAATCCACTCCCCCAGGGCCTCGGGGGCTACACCCGACGGGTGCGCTCGCGCGCACCCACCGAGGCCTTGAGTATGAAACACTATCCTGCTAGGAGCTGCCACGAGCCAAGTCTCATCAAAACCTCAGGGAGAGTGCTCACACTCTCCCTAAGGCTCGGGGGCTACTGTCGAGTACCATAAGAAGGGGTCCCCTAAGCGAAAACCCAAAAAATCGCTTAGACCCTGTCAAAATCAAAGCCAAGAGATAACTATTGGATAACCCCTGGCCTTGTCCAAGGCCACTGACTCTCCACCACACTCGAGGCCTCGCACGAAAGGCCTCAGACGGCCTACCGAATCTCCGCCTCGCTCGAGGCCTCGCATGAAAGGCCTCGGACGGCCCCTGATTCTCCGCCCTGCTCGAGGCCCCACGCGTAAAGCCTCAGACGAGGTGTCGATTCTCCGCCTCGCTCGAGGCCGACTCGACAATGACCCCGTCGCCTCCGCCTCGATCGATCTCCCTGACAGAATGTCACGTCCAGTTAATGCGACCAACCACTCCCGCGACATCAGCTGGACGACGGCTCGACACAGCGGAGTGACCAACAAGATGGGGGTCACATCAACACCATGCCGTCCGAGATAGGACAGGGCAGGGGTTACCAGCCGCTGTGCTTGGTACTGTGCCCACGACCGGTGCCCGCACTACACTGTGCTACCTAACCCCTGCCCCAGGAACAACGCGGTGTGGGGAGTTAAGTCCGGGTCACTATAGCCTCGGAATCAGTGTACAGGACCAACTACTCCCTCCAAGCCTCGGTAATCCACTTCAGGGTCTCGGTAGCCTCGGGATTCACGTCCGTCGAGCCCCCCACGATGGCTCAGCCTCGACACTAGCTAAGCCTCGGCTCTTTACGCGGTCAACACACATCGAATGACATGTCGTCCGTCATGCCCTGCATCAAGCTATCACTGGAGCTCCCATGTCGCACAGGATCGGGTGTGACCGGCGCGTCGCCCCAGTGCATCAACAAGGACCGCTCCGTCGACCATGCCGCCACAGTGACAAGCTACAAGGCTCAAAAACGCCACCTCAGCCCATAGGATGCCGCGTAGCGAACGCATGTATCACCCCTGTCCTCCCTTCAACTATAAAAGGGAGGGACTGGGGTCGTTTCTAGGGGAGGATGACAAACACGAACACAAACAGATAGACAGACAGACTCACTCACTCACACAAGCGACACTCTGTAACACGCACGCTTCCCCGCTGCCTGAGATTAACATCTCACGCAATTCACACCGCTCCACGCAGAGACCTAGGACTAGCTCCCTCTCTCACCCTGCTTGTAACCCCCTACTACAAGTACTTCGGTGCAAGGAATACAAGATCGATCGCTTAGACTGTACGTAGGGCACCAATTGCCTGAACCAGTATAAACCTTATGTCTCTTTGCATCATCATCCGGGATTGGGGGCACGCAGTATATTTTCACTAGTTGGTTGAGGGTCCGCCGGTCCAAAACACCGACAATAGGAGAAATGCAGCATATAACCATCTCTCTTGCATGGCTAACAATAATATTCAAATATATTTTATATAAAATCATATTAGCTTAATTAATATATGTCTAAATTATAATTTATTAGAATGAATTCAATTCCAAGGATCCAAATGGGGTCTAATATTTGTTTACATCTAAATTTCTTTAGAAATGTATTAGAATGAATTAAATTCCAAGGATCAAATAGGTCTAATATCTGTTTAGATTTAGATTTCTTTAGAAAAGCATACTTCATGTGCATACTTTATGGTGATTTTTTAAGGGACAATTGTATAGCGGATATCCAAAGTGATGGTTGTTTGCTGGTGGACATCCCGTTTTGAGCAGTTTGCCAGAAGACACTCTGGTTCGGTGAAATTAGGCCATAGGACACCGCGGACCGGTTGTAGCCGATTGAGGTGAGAAAAAATTTCGTTTTGACATCTGGTGCTCCTGAGGCACAGTTGGGTCCGCCCCTCTCCCTCTCACTGACGCGCAGTCGCCACCTGTCATCTACTTCTTCCTTCTCTTCTCCTCTTCTCACTGTGACCCTGTGCCTCCTCTGCTCGTGCTCTCTGCTTCCTCGCCGGTGGAGGTCGTATCCTCGGCCGCAGACGAGCTGCGCCACATCTCTCCGTGCGTGGTCACCGGCAAGGCAGCTTCCCCTGCCGCCAGCTTCCTCTGCCTGGAGCAGCAGATGAGCGCCCCTTCTCCAAGCCGGTGCGGGCGTAGGTGGGCGACGGCGCCTCGAAGACAAGCGCGGAGCAGGATGGCCCCGACAGCTTTGTGTGGTGGAGGAGGCTGCTTCGGAGCTTGTGCGCCGCTGTAGCCCGCTGATCTATTGTCGCCATGAGCTGAGACCCCGTGGCCTCGCCCACTTCTCTGCCCTGCCCTTGCCTAGGCAGAGCACGGCAACGTTAGGCACAGGGCACGCTCGGCTTCGGCGTGGTCTTGGCCTGGGTGCGGCCTTCAGCTCTAACGGCGACGGCTCTAGGCGGGAGGAGCAGAGCAAGGCAGGGAAGGGAAGGGGAGAGAAAGAGAGCAAGCAAGCAGAGAGAAAGATATGGAGATGGAGTAGGGGAGAGCACAATGGCGACGTCGTGGCCGGCGAGGACGGTGGCGGCGCGCGGCGAGTGCGAGGTGAGGGCGGCGTGGAGGCTGACGGCGTTAGGCGCAAGCGACGGCGGTCGCGGCGGCACTCCACTCCGGTACGAGGCCAGTCGGAGCTCCGGTGCGAGCTAACCGGGTGGCTCGCGGTGACGGCGCCTGACATGGAGGAGAGCAGAGCAGAGAAGGAAAGAGAAGCAGGGTAAGGGAAAGAGAAGCAGAGGGGAGAGGCTGACTAGGGAGAGGGAACAAGCAGAGCAGAGCACGGCGACGGCGACGACGTCGACGGCAGCGGCTTCAGCTCAGGCGATGGGAGCTCACGGCGCGGGGCAAGGCGAGGCCTCCACTGCCATGGTCAGCTTTTTATAGCCGAGGGGCGACCGCGTTCGCCGGAGATATTTGCCGGCAATGGGGCAGGGCACAGCTTGGCGATAGCTGTGGTCCTCATCCATCGACGTACGACGTCAACGGTGGGAGGCGGTTGGTCGGCGGTCGTGGCGCCCCGATGGCCCCGCCTGCTCAAGTGCGCCCCATGGCCCCACCATAAACCGGAAACAGAAAAAAGAGAAAGGGAGAGAGGAAGAAGAGAGCGGCTAGGGCAAGAATATCATTTCACCTCTTCAACCGGCTGCAACTGGTCCGCGGTGTCGTGTGACCTAATTTTATCGAACCAGAGTGTCTTCTAGTAAAATGCTCCAAAGTGGATGTCCATCAGTAAAGGACCATTACTTTTTGATGTCCAATAGACAATTATCCCTTTTTTTAATGTATATACAGTGAAAACCTTGGGTCGATTACGGATATACGGTATATACAGTGAATATACAGTGAACGTCAAAAGTTTCGCACCTCGGCGTCCCGTGACCGGCCCCACCTGGCAGGCACGCTGACTGCCCCGACGGATCCAGGCCCCGCGCCCTGATGGCAAGATAGAGCGAGCGGCCTCTCGATTCCCCCTCCCGCCGTGCTCCTCGTCTTCTCCAAATCCCTCGCCACGATGGCGCGCGCGCGCCTCCTTCTCCCCCTCCCCTTCGCGGCCGCCGCCGCCGCCTCTGCCTCATCGCTCCACCTCGCCGCCTCCCGCCTTCGTCTCCCCGCGGTCTCCGGTACGCAGCGCATCCTTATCCGAGCCCCTCGCCGGCTATCTATCGACCTTGGGTGGGGCACCCACCGTGTGACGTATTGCGGTTCCTGTCGTTTCAGTCGCGCGGCGCGAGTGTCTCTTCGGGGGAAGGGTGGTAGGAGGAGTGGTGAGGGCGCCCGCGAGGCTTGCTAAGCGCGGGTTGTGCGCCGGCGCGGAGGCTGGCGGCTCGGCCGGCACGGTGGTCGGGCAGGAGGAGGCCATGGAGTGGGTCAAGAAGGACCGGAGGCGCCTGCTCCACGTCGTCTTCCGCGTCGGGGACCTCGACAAGACGATCAAGTAGGACATGGTGCTTGCGACGGATTGCTTTGGGGGTCACTGCTGTTTGCTCCAATTTGGATGAGATTATTATCGTATATCTGTAGGTTCTACACGGAGTGCCTGGGCATGAAGCTGCTGAGGAAGAGGGACATTCCGGAGGAGAGGTACACCAATGCCTTTCTGGGGTACGGGCCTGAGGATTCGCATTTTGTTGTGGAGCTCACTTACAGTAAGCTTCTTTGGTCAAAATACCTTTAAAGCATCTCTGTCAATCAGATAATGGCACTGTCTGTTGTGATTTAACATATAAAACCCCTTGTGTACTTTTTCTGGCAGATTATGGTGTGGAGAGCTATGACATTGGGACTGCTTTTGGCCACTTTGGAATTGCTGTTGAGGATGTAAGCAGTAAGCTTATATCTCTATGGACATTCTCCATTTTACTCACTGGCGTTCAGTTCTCTGCTGATGCAGTGTAATGTTGTTTTTTCTGTTTTCTTGAGTCAGCAATGTTGCATAGAGAATTATGAAGAGTTTGTTTATTGGTTTGGTTTGCTAGGATTGGTCCCAAGTTGCTTCACGCTTTAGCACCAAGGCAACCTGTATTTTCCTTTTACTTTCAAGAAAATAAATAAGCCCCAATTGATTAAGGGTTTCTCATTTGGGACTAACCCGTCTAGAGTCTAGATATAATCAAAGACTTACCGCCCCCCCCCCCCCCCCCCCCCTGGGTCATTTTTTCCGAGACAAATAGATTTTCTGCATGAAGGGCGGGCCTGGTGCAAGCGGTAGAGTCTTACCGCTTGTGACCGGAAGGTCCCGGGTTCGAGTCGCGGTCTCCTCGCATTGCACAGGCGAGGGTAAGGCTTGCCATTGACACCCTTCCCCAGACCCCGCACAGAGCGGGAGCTCTCTGCACTGGGTATGCCCTTTTGAATAGATTCTGCATACTCAATCAGGATCTCAGTACACAGAAAATGGATATTGCTTCCTTATCATAGGATTTCATATAAATATAAAGACGAAATGGTACAATATACAGTTCTTTCACAAGAAAAAAGGCTATAATTGGTTGTTGGCACTTGCTAGTTACGTGCATAAATTAAAGTAAGAAGCTCATTTTAATATAGGGAGTTAATCCTTTTTTTTTGGCTGTAATATGTCCTTACAGCACAAAGTCCACATGTATGCATGTAAAATATTCTCTGTGAGTTATAAAGATAAAACTCCTGATAACTAATATAACACCCATGTCCTTTACTGAAAGCTAGTCGTGATGTATCACCCAAGTTATTACAAAGAATTGGACATGCTATGTTGTTATCCATTGACAACATCTTTGATACTCGAATATGAACTAGTTTGGCACCTTGAATTTCAATGCTTGAAAATTGCAGGTTGCAAAAACGGTAGAACTTATTAAAGCAAAAGGAGGAACAGTCACAAGGGAGCCAGGTCCTGTCAAAGGTGGGAAATCAGTAATTGCCTTTATTGAGGATCCTGATGGTTACAAGTTTGAGCTTATAGAAAGAGGTCCTACTCCTGAGCCTTTGTGCCAGGTAATGCTTCGAGTGGGAGATCTTGATCGTGCTATAAATTTCTATGAGAAGGTAACTTATCTGCGTGAACTAAAACTGATATTGAGTTTGCTCATTTCTAATTTTGAAACAAGTCACTGATTCATTCTGTAATATTACAAAGGCATTTGGCATGGAACTTCTTCGCAAGCGAGACAATCCTGAGTACAAGGTTGGTACCTTTCGAAACCACCCATGAACGAACATCATCACTTTTTGTTTGCTATAAGAATTTTATGTGGAGCTTGCTGATAGAATACATGTGTCTTACTTTGAAAGTACCAGAAATATATTAAATGTAGATGGGTATCTATTAATTGAAGTTTAATGTAACACAGTACCATTTCTACTACTAGATATTTCATAGTTTGTGACAATTTTTCCCTTTCTTTTCTGCACTAGATTTAGGCTTGTGATATAAGCATGCTTATGATAAATTTCAAGTAAAAATCTCTCTAGTCTGACTATTGTACATGGAGTGGTTGCCAATGACTGATGCTATATACTTTGTAAGCTTGGTACTTGGGGGCTGTTTTTTTTCTACTTCATTCTTTTGGTATAAGCAGCTCTTTAGTTGTATACGCATCCCGTCTTTTCAAGTATATGTTGCATGTTTTATAATATACATGTGATGTAGCTTGGTCTACCTGAAGGTTTAAATGGTAGCCACTATCATGGTGTTGCCTCTTTTTTTTGTGATATATTTTTTTATGTTCTTTAGCATGGTATTGGGTTTAAATGGGTTTAAATGAGCTGTAGCTGCTCAGTTTCATTCGTTTCAAACTTGACATTCAGTGACAAAAGTTTGTAAGGTTACAAAAGGCAAATACCAGCCTTCACCAAGCTGTTTTCATGGGTAATGGGTTTAAATGAGCTTGATTGGGTTACTGTCTAACCAAGCTATTTTCTGGTTTCCATTTCCTTGGTCCCTACCAATGAACTGATGACTGCAACTGGGAAGGCAGTGAATTCATATGATTGTGATGCTTCTCTGACATGTTGTTTCACTGTTCACTGTCTTATGGTAGCAGCAGGGCTGTTTTAATTCTTTGATGCACTCACCGCTCTGGGAGCGGCAGCACTGTTCTCAGTTCCCTTGCTTGCTGTGCTTCGGCAATTACTTGTATCACTTTCATGATTTCTTCCTTCAGCTGGACTCAAGCACAAGCAACACCTCACTGGCTATGGAGTGGTGGGCTTCTTTGGCATTCATGGGCATAGCCTAGAACATTTGACTAAGAAGCCATCACAACGCTGCAGAATGCCATGGATGGGATTTGTAGTTTGGATGATAGCTTGAGGCTCGATGGAGCCATTGCCTGGTTTATTAAGGTTTTCTCATTATTTATTTTGGACACCAGAATCACTGCTAGGGTTTCAAAGTTGTTGATGAGCCTTCTACTAGAAACCATCCAATCACATGAAAACCAAGCAGCCCAACATGATCAGCCTGCTAATTTCTCTCCCCAGGCTATTGAAAACCAGCCCAGTCCATCCATTATTCTCCCCTTATGGGTTTGACCAAAACAAGTTAGATCTTCGTAAGCCTGGCTGTGTTCCATCCACACAGGAGTACAGCCTAATTGCAATGGACTTATGATGCCACATTTTGGTTTCTTTAAACAAGGAGGAATTAGGTGGCACTGTAAATAAGCAGACACCCGAATTCGAGTTTGAACATGACGCAATTACACAATCATGGGCGGTGGGGGTGTAGACCCACACCTCCCACAAACCGAGCTAGCCGCAGGCACAGTTCATATGCTACAAATTGGTTTGAGTGGAACAGTTTCCATTATGCTCCCCTTATGGGTTTGACCAAAACAAGTTAGATCTTTGTAAGCCTGGCTGTGTTCCATCCACATAGGAGTAGAGCCTAATTGCAATGGACTTATGATGCCACATTTTGGTTTCTTTAAACTAGGAGGAATTAGGTGGCACCCGAATTCGAGTTTGAAGATGACGCAATTACACAATCATTGGTGGTGGGGGTGTAGACCCACACCTCCCACAAACCGAGCTAGCCGCAGGCACAGTTCATATGCTACAAATTGGTTTGAGTGGAACAGTTTCCATTATGCTCCCCTTATGGGTTTGACCAAAACAAGTTAGATCTTTGTAAGCCTGGCTGTGTTCCATCCACATAGGAGTAGAGCCTAATTGCAATGGACTTATGATGCCACATTTTGGTTTCTTTAAACTAGGAGGAATTAGGTGGCACCCGAATTCGAGTTTGAAGATGACGCAATTACACAATCATGGGTGGTGGGGGTGTAGACCCACACCTCCCACAAACCGAGCTAGCCGCAGGCACAGTTCATATGCTACATATTGGTTTGAGTGGAACAGTTTCCATGCATGTCCAATCATCATAGGATGGATCATGACGGTTGTGTCTACAAGCTTCGATCTCTATTTCTTTATATTACGTAACCAAATTTTTCATATTCCTCATCCAGTTGATCACTTGTAATGTTATCCATATGAGATCATGATTGTTTCATGCAATATACTCCCTCCGTCCCCAAATATAAGGCATGCACATATTTCAAAATTCAAACTTCATTATCTTAGACTAACAATTAGCCTAATTATATCAAAAGTTTGTGTTACAAAAATAGTTATATTAGATTTGTATTTAGAAATACTTTCTAATGATCAAACTTTTGTTCCTATAAATTATATATTATAAGAGGAATTATAGGTCAAAATATGTTCTTGAAGGCCGCACCAAGTCAAATCGCGCCTTATATTCGGGGACGGAGGGAGTATACACCTTTGGTCTATTCATGTTACTGTATACAATAACTATTGATATTTTTCTTTAGTATACAATTGCGATGATGGGATATGGTCCAGAAGACAAAAATGCTGTATTGGAGTTGACCTACAACTATGGGGTAAAGGAATATGATAAGGGAAATGCTTATGCACAGGTATATTTTCTTTCATTCTTCACATTTGAACCTTGCTGTTCTGTACAATAATACGAGCATTCTTCAATTGGCCTTTTTCCTCTTGCTACATCTATGGAGTTTGGTTATTTTCCTTCCAGATTGCTATTAGTACTGATGATGTCTACAAGACTGCGGAAGCGATTAGAGTAAATGGTGGAAAAATTACTCGTGAACCTGGTCCGTTACCTGGCATTAACACCAAGATAACTGCATGCACAGATCCAGATGGCTGGAAAACAGTATGTGCCTTTTCCTCTTGTTTTAGTGTGAAAACTACATTTCTACTCATCTCTTTTCCTTTGTGGAGGGGCTGAGGATTCTTTTTTTTAAAAAAAAATCAGGAAATTATTATTGTAAGTGGTTACAAAAGGATATTTGTTCCTAGGTGGCATGTTTGCTTATAGTGCCTTTGCCCATTTTTTTTCAGTAAATCAGGATAAGCAAAACTGATAGATTACATATTCTTCATTTCATTTGATGACATGCATATATCATGTAATTGTCACGGGCATCTCATTAACAGTAAACACCCATGTGTAGTTTGCCTCCTAGCATGGCCTCCGGCTGCTCCATCACATGGGCCCTAATGGGTTGATCATAATGATGCCCATGGGTTACCCATACCCATACCTGCTAATTGCCCATCCCCCATTTATCCATGTCCAAATGGGTTGGATAATACCCAACAGCTATAGAAAATCCAACGGACAAGAGCGCGTTGATCGCAGCAGTCACAATCCCACGCACGAGTCATGAGCTAGCAGCCGAGGACGTGCTGCTGATCGCCGCTGCACTCGGGGTTGGGCTCTTCGGCGCTTTGCGTTCGTGGACAACATCAAGGGGAGCGTTAGGTAGGCTGACCTTGAAGTCGTGCATGAGCTCAGAGGGAATTTGTGATGACGATGACCACGCCGCCGCCGTAGAGTGAGACCGGCAATGGCGTCGCCAGACACTTTGCGGACCCATGCGCAGAAGATGAAGATGGTGGCAATGGCTGCCAAGAGAGCATAGCCAGCGAGAGCAACATGGGTGGGCATTTGGTAGCTCTGGAAGTTCTGGTATGCTGGTCGTCATCATGGCCTTGACTGGAAGCTCTGTGCTGCCATGATGCTGACAGTGGTGAGCTAGAACAGGCAGTCCCTAAGCACTAAGGAGACCCGTTCAGTTCTCAGGCTGTACGGTGAAGCGTCTGTGTACTATTTCCCTTGTTTTGCCTTGCACGCTGGGCTATAGGATCCCTGAGGAGACGATGGCGCCAAAGACCATGTAGGGCTCTTTGGTGCTTGCATTCGTGGCTGGAAGCGTTGGCAGGAAAGACTAGAGCGGTTGTGCATGGTGACGTAGTGGCCGAGGTGCATTGGAGGCGGTCAGTGGCGACATGTTTTAGCTGGTGGCGGGTCCCCGCCTCGGCACGCCCCTTGCCATGGATCTTGTCATCACACTTGACAAGATGTTTGGTGGCAGCTTGGCGTGGTCGCTGCTGCACATGGCTTATTAGGATAGAAAGCAGGTCCTTGAGGAGAGAGAAGGGACAAAACAGAGCAATGGAGGAGAAGATCACTCGTCCGCCCTCGGGAATGACGGACTGAGTAGCTAACCAACGTATAGCTGCTAGGTAAAGGATAAGTGGGTAATACCTGCTGTTATCCTACCCATATCCAGAAACAAATGGGTAGTCCTACCCAATCAATACGGGTATAGTTTGGGTACGGCAATGGGTAGCCAGTGGATTTGTACAAGGTAGAAGAAGAAAAGCTTGATTTGCTAGTGGAATCAACCGAGTTAACTTCTGTTGGCTCTAAGCTAACTGAGCACCAAAATCTGGTTGAATAACTTAGTGTTCCCTGTGGCTTTAATGCAGAGTGTTTACCTTTAATGTTGATGTCTCTTGACTGTTGGTATATCCTCATTATTAATAGTTTGTCCTATCACAAAGCAAATAACAAACCCATAAAGCATACCACTGTGAAATAGTGTGTTCTAAGTCGAATGGTAAGTTACTCTATACAAAAATTGATATTAGTGTTACTTTGTGACCAAGTATTGAAGTGTTTAAAGATCATATATTTTTGATTGATTTATCAGTTGTGTAAGTTTTGATAGAATTCTTGAGTCTCCACATTATTGATTTTATTGAGTTAGATTTTAAGTTATGCAAATGGTGTATTTTTTTAATTGCTGATTTCTGCGGCATCAGGTAAGTTTATCAAATACTAGAAATATTTTTTTTTTGTTACTTATTCAAATTGCTCATTGAAATAACCCAAAATACATACAGTATACAGATCATTGTTAGAATGAAAAGATATGTATATTTATTGGCAATATATAATTTTTGATGGCATTTTTCGTTGTGGATATTCTTGCCAATGATTGACATTCTTTTCAATATTGCAGGTGTTTGTCGATAACATAGATTTTCTGAAGGAGTTGGAAGAATGAGCTTTGCTAGAGATCTCAACTGGGTACATCATGCTCCATAGGGTTGCCCTCCCGTGAGTTCCAACATCCAAGGATGACCCGCAAAATCTTTGTAAAAGCCACCACCACCTCAAACAGAGGTTTGTAGATAGGTCGTCCAATCTACGGCATCACAATTGATACTTGATAGAGCATTAGATTTGCGTTGCAGATCTATATAGATGCGCAATCCGTTTTTGTCAGTAAAATCATATGCAACTTTCCAGTTACACACAAAATAGTCATTAATTGCTCCTTCGCATCAGGGAAGCGTGCCTTTTTTTTTTATTCCCTGTTATTATGATTTCCGGACTACATGGTATCGTGGATTTTCTTAAGGACTTTGGATGCTCGTGGATAGATTTTCATCCATATATGAGCATCCAAATAAGACCTAATGCAGAAGTTCAGTGGAAACTGTGGCAAATGAAATCGTCTTATTTCAAGGTCGCCCTATAAATATTACCAGTAAAAGATTAGCGTTACACCCTAAAATTTGCATCAATTTAAAATAAATAAATTTGATTTAATTATGTATTTTATGAGCATTTAAATTTAGAAAAATAATAATTTTGTTAAAGTTAAAATCAAATATAAGGTCTAGCCACATGTTTGTGTATTCATGTCGATGCATACTTAATTTTGGGGTTAATTGGATTGGTGTCATTATAATTCTTGCGTTTCTGAAAAATACCATTACTATTTAGCTATTTGTAAGCGTGCCATTAAAATTACACTGGAGTCTGAAAAATACCATTATGTAGACTTGTCGCGATCTGTTTGTGTTTATCTGAAAAATATCCCACTGTTAGCACCGTGAAGTGGGGATCAATATTTTGTAGATCTATTCCTGGTAAGGCATGATTTTAACTGTGTCATGCCTGAATCGGCTGTTTTAGCCGATATCGAGCGCTTTCACGAACAATTCGCATCATGAGACCGTTGAAGTAAAGATAGGTTGAAAGATATGTTAGTCCTATGATCTTATTATTGTATTACGGCCTGCATAATTCTGCCTCATGTCCCACTAATATTAGTAATGAGTTAGGGTCGTCAAGTCTATTGTTATTTCTATGGCCTACGTAATTCTACCTCATGCCCCACTGGTCATGATGATAGATGGGATCTAACATGTTCATTAGATTTATCTTTATTAAACGGTTAAGTTGTGTTGAATTGTTTCTTTATATAAAAAGGGGTTCGGTTAATTATAATCATTGGCTCAGTACAAACCGATCATTGTTGACATCTTATTGCCATTGATTAATATTTGTTTGATTAGTGATATTTATCCTAAATGATAACGATTTTTCTTACACAACCCTATGAGCTCTAATTGATTTATTCTCATGAATATATTAGAATTGACTATTTAGTTGATCTCCTTTTATATTGGCTCTCATAGCCGCACATTCGGGACTGTCTTGCAACCCCGGCAACTTCTGCCCTTAATTACTGATGAACTTTCTCTTCTTGTCAATTGTAGGGTCAAATTAACTGGCATGCTTCAGGAGGATCGCGCAGGATCGACCACCCCTGCACTGAAGCTAGGTGGATTTTCTGCATCGAGCGGACCCTTCCGGCTTGCTGCGTGTGTCCTCGGCACGGGGCGAAAATTCTATGTCGACAAGTCCTTTCCACAGATGCTAAAATGGTTGAATGAAAATATTATCAAATTATTTCAGAGAAACTCAACAACTTTGCTATTTTCAGTAGTTAGGCTTGATGCATTCTTCTTGCACCTTCCAGATAAACACAAACAAGCAGCGTTCAAGGCCCTAACATACATCAAGTTCTAGATAAACACAGACAAGCAGCGTTCTAGATAAACACAGACAAGCAGCGTTCCAGATAAACACAGGCAAGCAGCGAGAATGGAATGGCCCAGCATACATCAAGTTCAGGCCGTATCATACATCCAGTTCAAGGCCTACAATACATAATGTTTAGGAGACAAAAGAAACTGTCACATGGTGTTCAAGGCCTACAATACATCAAGTTCAAGGCCTACAATACATCAAGTTCAAGGCCTACAATACATAACCTTCATGCTTATGATCACAACAAATCACATTGAAGCGACCTGATTTCCGCGAAGAGAAATCCACAGAGTCGAAGTGTAATATGACCGATGTAGATCATATTACCCAAATTCCAGTCGAATACCACATCCATACAACGATAATATTAGAGTACAATTAGTGTGGAATTACATAATTTATTACATCGCCGTATTGGCGGAATCAAAAGTAGCATTCATTCAGAACAACTTGAAGATAAGATCGCCAAACTCGAGCGTAGGAACGAACCCCTCAACCGTCAAACTCCTTGGAGCCATACTCCTCAGCAGAACCTGTGTGCCAAAATTTATCAGTACGATTTGTACTAGCCACTCCCACCCTATGAGCATTGCTTTGTGGAAATTGGATGCAAGTTGGATATAATCAAAAGGAACCTATAAAGCTGGAGTTTCCTATGTTTTAGCATATCAAGTATATAACAGTAGTTGGTCAAGTTTTAACACCATTCCACACCCATTCCACCCCATTTCCATCCAGAGCCAGATTTCGATCTTGAGATCGAAATACCATCTCCACACCATCACCATACCATCGCTCAGTCGACAAGATAACTCCCTCTCGGCACTATCTCAAGGCCCGTAGCCCTTGGTTACGACCGACACTCTCTCACGGGGGAAGAAGAGAAGGACTCATCTCACTATCTAGTTTAAGCGAAACCCAGGAATGGTCCATAGCCGACTAGTCGGCACATGTATCGATCGATCAACCATACACTCTATAGAGGTTTTACATAACCACAAGATGTGCCTTCTTCGCTGACCGTCGTCAACTGGGCTGATTCCGACCGCTTGCTAGCCTAGAATAATGCCACTCTACCATTCAGCCCTGGTACAACCCAAGTCTAGTCTGGGGTGGCTGAAACTGTGAGTCATGAGCCGGGTCCACAAGGTCTCCATGAAGTCTCAGAAGGGTGTGGAGGGAAATCCTCCATGCCCCGTACCTCCTTACACTGTCCGCTATCAACCTAGCAGTAGTGGCAATATCCTACCAAGTAGTCTGGCCGTCCCGCACCATATAGGGCGAGTGGTACGTAAGGCTTCTTGGTGAATCTGAGTACTAGTAAGTCCTTAGGTATGACCAAGCTAGAATGTCTTCATTAGGGTTTCCATTTACCGTGCCACCACAGCACCTCCACCTCGGGCTCCTCCCATCATAGGTTCACATCCAGGACCACCTCATATACCATTTACCCACCACAGGTATCCATTTCAGGGGTGCCCAGGTAGCACCCCATGACAAGACTTGCCCCAGGCTCGTCATATACTCCAACTTGGTCGACATAACCCTCACCCTCCACACACCCAAGTCACACACGCAACACTCTCCCCATAGTCCAGATAACACCAGTTTCCACCATGCATTAATGTAGTATAAGTGTAGTAGAAGTGTAAGCAATGATATATAGCAGTAAGCGTGTGTCTAGCCTATTAGCAGGGTATGTAGGGGTAAGGTTGCGTCAAGGTAAAGGCCATTAAGTAAGCATACTACCATGCAAGTCCTATCATTGTATGATTATAACAGTAAGTAAAGCAATAACAGTTCTATATTAGCCATGCGTAATAGGTGCTACAAGATTGGGTGGGATGTGGCACCTTCAGGGAAGTCGTCCCCGTACTCCTCACGGTACTCTCTGTCCTCGTCTATCTAGTTCTCCTCCGAGTCTGGAAACGATCGTATTATCGTCGCGTTAGCGACATCTATAGAATAGCACAAAGAGCAATGAAAATTCAAAAGAACCAAATGCACTTAAACATGGGTTCATTGCATAGAGCTCGATTTTAGATGAATTTTGGTCCTGGTCTTGTATTTTTCTGAGTTCGTATGAATTAGTTATGAATTTCTGACATTTTAATCATTTCTAAAAATGGAAAAAGGCTGGTTAATTCAGGGCTAACACGTGTCACACTGTGACTGGTCCACGTGGCATGCTGACATCAGCATGACATTAGCATGACATTATCATCTCAGTTCCGGGCTGACAGGTGGGGTCCCGCTGACGCCATCATGACATCAACATGACGTCACTCAATGACAAGTGGGTCCAGCGGCTTTGTGTCGCTGACATGTGGGTCTGGTCAATCGGTCAACGTTGACCGGTCAATGATCAATACAGGCCAGGCCTCGACTGGGCTGGTTGGGCCTAGATTTGGGCTGGGCTTTGGCCGCCACATGGCATGCTGTGGCGTAGCCACATCGTTTTACTGGGCCACTAACGGGCCATGATCCATGGGTGCAGGTGAGGCGCGGTTCATGGTGAACCCGCCTACATTGGTCCATAGACCGCAGAGTCGGTCTATGAAGGACTGGGTCCATTTACTCCTTCCTAGGGTTTGCTTCACGTGCACGACATGCTCGTGGTCGGAACTCGGCAGAGCTGCTCGGGATGTGGTCGACGTGGTCGTGGTCGGTGCCTGGCGGAGCTGCTTGGGATGTGGTCGAAGCTCGACAGAGCTGCTCGGGATGTGGTCGGCGTGGTTGTGGTTGAAGCTCGATAGAGCTGCTCGGGATGTGGTCGGTGTGCATGAACAGGGCTGCAATGGTAGCGAGAGCCCAGTTGGAAGAGCATGTGAGCTCCACGGTGCTTCTATGGCCATGGTGGGCATGTTGAAGGAGCTCCTGGTGCTCCCAGTGGCTCCAGCCATGGTGGTGGGGGCAAAACAGAGGCGATGGCGCTCCGACGGTGTACGGTGTGGCAACACAGGGCTCCAGTGGGCTTCTTCCTCGGCTAAGGTGAGCGCAGTGTGTCTCTCGTCATGGGGGAACCAGCCAGGGTGTCAATGTCACCTTTACCGTGACGTAGAAGACGCGGTGGTCTCGCCATGGTTGTGCTCTCGGCCATGGTGAGCATGCCCGTGCATGTGCGCTCCTGCTCCGATGTACAACGTCATGGCTGGGGTCCTCCTTTTGGCTGATGGCAGCATGCACGGCGCATCCTGGGTCTCAGCAAGCATGGCCATGGCGGTCTCCCTAGCTAACCAGTTAGGCTAGGCTGGAGCTCGAAGCTTTAGCAAGGTTTTCGATCATGGCAGTGCACGTTCCATTTGGCTAGGGAGGTGGTCTCAGTAAGATGGCTCACCGTAGGGTTCGTGGTGGTAGGATGGCGGTGCGGTGGCGAGGCGAGGCCGTGATGAGGTGATGCAGTGCCATGCTGAGCAACTACGTCGCTGTGGCTGATCGAGGCGGCGCTCTTGGTTCCAGCGAGGTCCTCCCCGCAGTGGCTTCCTTCTCCTCCTTGCTTCTCCCTCCTCCCTCTCTCTTGGCTTGACACTGTGTGGTGCTGTGCCACCAGCGGCGGCGGCGAACGGGCTGAGGGTTAGGGCTCACGGACATTGGCTTTTATAGCCGAACTCCAAGGGCTCCAATGGCGGACAGCGAACGGGCGGTGGTGATGCGTGCGGCGCATCCAACGGCTCTCGTGCGGTAGCGTAAACGCGGTGCCTGGGGGAACAAGGTCATGCGATTTGTGTGACCCTAGGCCCGCGCTTGCCACGTTGGTCGGCCTCCGGTCGCACGGGGGGAATGCGTGGGCGAGGGGAAGAAGATGCTACTGTGCTGACAAGCGGGGTTAGGTCGTTAGGCGCTTGGCGTGCGGGCGGTGATGCTGGGCCGGCTTCATGGGCCGCATGAGCGAGTGGGAGGGCAGGCGGCTGGTTAGCTGGGCTGGTCGAGGTAGGCTGGGCTGAGCTACTGCCTCCCCCTTCTTTCCTTTCTCTTTTATTTGTTGCCAATTTGGTTGGGGTTTATCATAAATATTAAGTAAGTTAGTTAAACATCACATAAGGCAAAAGAATCCAAATCACAAGTGGGTCTAAGGATGCATGCATGATTTATTTATTTAGGAATTTAATTACACATGTGGCATAAAACCAAACTATGCTTATGATTTTAACCTAGTTGGGTCACATCCAATCCAGAACTAGGGTTTGGCTTCTACATGAGTCACTCAACATCACATAGTGCTAACACAAAAATTTTGTAGTTGTGATTTTTGGTGTGTGGATTTTTGGGTTGTTACAGTCCTATCCCCTTAACAGAATCTCATCCCCGAGATTAAAGCGCAATGTACTCTTCGAAGAGGTAAGGGTATCGTAGTCGGAGGTCAGACTCTTTCTCCCATGTTGCTTCTCTCTCAGTGTGATTGCTCCATTGGATCTTGCACATAGGAATAGTTTTGCTTCGGGTCTCTTTGGTATCTCTACCTAGAATTCTGATAGGATGTTCTTTATACTCAAGTGTATCTTGAATATCAAGTGTATCAGTTGGAACTACTTCATCGGGCACTCTCAAGCACTTACGTAGCTGTGAGACATGGAATACGGGATGTACACCCGCCAATTCCTCAGGTAGCTCAAGTTTGTAAGCGAGCTTTCCAATCCTTTTGCGTATTTTGTATGGGCCAACAAATCTAGGGGCAAGCTTTCCTTTCACATGGAATCTGACAGTTCCACGTAGTGGGGATACCTTGAGATAGACGAAGTCTCCCACATTGAACTCAAGTTCTCTTCTCCTTTTGTCAGCATAGCTCTTGTATCGACTTTGAGCAATCCTCAAATTCTCCTTCACTTGAGCAACTCCTTCTGCATCTTGGATCTTAGCGGAATCAAAGAACAATCTTTCGCTCGGTTGAGACCACATCAAAGGTGTCTTACAAGGTCTGCCATACAAAGCTTCAAACGGCGACATCTTGATACTGGCTTGGTAGCTGTTGTTGTAAGAGAACTCTGTATAGGGTAGGCATTTCTCCCAATTAGAGCCATAATTCAGTACACTAGCGTGAAGAATGTCTTCTAAGATCTGATTTACTCGTTCTGTCTGTCCATCTGTCTATGGGTGGTAAGCAGTACTGAAATCAAGTTTGGTTCCAATGGACTTGTGCAGAGCTTCCCAGAATCGGGACACAAACTGAGGACCACGATCAGACACAATACTAGAGGGAGCTCCATGCAGTCTGAGAATATGCTCAACATATAGATCTGCTAATTTTTCAGCATCGGTCTTGGTCTTAACTGGTACAAAGTGAGTAATCTTGGTCAAATGATCAACAATCACCCAGATGGAATCATTGCCTTTCTATGAATAGGACAATCCAACTATGAAATCCATGGATATGCTCTCCCACTTCCACTCGGGAATGTCAAGAGGCTTTAGCAATCCTACAGGCCTTTGATGTTCAGCCTTGACTCTATTACAGGTGTCACACCATGCCACATGTCCTGCAATGTCTGTCTTCATGCCTTTCCACCAAAAGTGTTTCTTCAAGTCTTGATACATCTTTGAACCCCTAGGGTGAATACAGTACTTGGAATTGTGAGCTTCTGACAGAATTTCCTCTCGTAGCACTAGGTCAGATGGAACACAGATTCTATTCTTGAACTAGATGGTTCCTTGTTCATCTTCATGGTGGTTGGTCTTGTAACCTAGTTTCATCAGACCACAGAGATATTCGATCTCTTCACAATTTTTCTGAGCTTGACGGATGCGATCTGTGAGATCATACTGTATGCGGAGCTCATTCAACAAGTCATGCGGTAGTATCTCAAGTTGGAAGTCTTCAATCTCTTCCTTGAGCTCAAGTGGTATGGATTCAGTGATCAAAGTGTGATAGT
This sequence comes from Miscanthus floridulus, assembly GCF_019320115.1. Classification (NCBI taxonomy): domain Eukaryota; kingdom Viridiplantae; phylum Streptophyta; class Magnoliopsida; order Poales; family Poaceae; genus Miscanthus; species Miscanthus floridulus. The sequence continues at coordinate 48,349,825 of NC_089595.1, read as the reverse complement.
AACTCTTGCGACTGAGAGCATCTACGACTACATTAGCTTTTCTCGGATGATAGTGAATTTCCAGGTCATAGTCCTTAATCAACTCTAGCCATCGGCGTTGCCTCATATTCAGATCTTCCTGAGTGAAAAGTACTTTAAGCTCTTGTGATCCGTATAGATATCACACTTGTTGCCTATTAAGTAGTGTCTCTAGATCTTCAAGGCATGCACAACTGCTGCTAACTCAAGATCATGAGTAGGGTAGTGGTTCTCATGTTCTTTCAACTGTTGAGAAGCATAAGCTATCACTCTTCCACCTTGCATCAATACACAGCCAAGTCCTTGATGGGATGCATCACAATAGACCACAAAATCGTTAATGATATCAGGCAATGCTAGCACAGGAGTTGTGGTAAGCTTCAATTTCAACCCTTGAAAGCTTTGTTCGCACTCGGGCGTCCATTCAAACTCCTTAGTCTTCTTTAGGAGGTTGGTCATTGGACGGGCTATCTTGGAAAAGTTCTCGATGAACCGGCGGTAATATCCAGCCAATCCTAAGAAACTTCTGACTTCAGTCACATTACAGGGTTGATCCCACTCTTTCACAGCTTTAATCTTGGCTGGGTCAACTGCAACACCTTCAACTGATAGTACATGGCCTAGGAAGGCAACTTTCTGTAGCCAAAATTCGCATTTGCTAAACTTTACGTAGAGCTGATGTTGTGCTAATTTCTCAAGCACGGTTCTTAGGTGATGTTCATGTTCTTCGGCGGTGGGTGAATAAACAAGAATGTCATCAATGAATACTACCATGAACTTATCCAGACCATCCATGAAAACCTTATTTATCATGTTCATGAAGTATGCAGGAGCATTCGTGAGTCCAAAGGACACCACGGTGAACTCAAACTGCCCATACCTAGTCACGAAAGCTGTCTTCAGGATGTCACTCTCTCAAATCTTCATCTGATGATAGCCAGATCTGAGATTGATCTTGGAAAAATTCTTGGCACCTCGAATCTGATCAAGCAGATCATCGATTCTTGGTAGAGGGTACTTGTTCTTGATGGTGACTGCATTCAAGTTTCGGTAATCAATGCACATTCTCATTGAGCCATCCTTCTTCTTAACAAACAGAATAGGGGATCCCTAGGGTGAAGCACTGGGTCTGATATACCCCTTTGAATATGAGGCTCATCAAGCTGTTTCTTGAGCTTGGCTAGTTCGTCCACTAACATGCGATATGGTCTCTTGGCAATGGGTCCTGTTCCTGGCAAAAGATCAATGATGAACTCTACATCACGGTCTGGTGGCATACCCAGTAATTCTTCAGGGAATACATCGGGATAGTCTCTGACCACAGGCACATCATGAACTATCTTCTCCTCTTTCTATGATTCTAAACTGGCTTTAAGGGCTCACAGGATAGAGGTGGACTTTCCAGACTAGGGTTCACATCTAATAACTTGGCCTAATGGGTGGGGTCACTTGGACGTATCTAGATGAACATGATATGATACCTTGGTGAATGGTTAGCCAATCCATGCCTAAGATGACATCTAGGTTTGTGGAAGGTAACAAGGTTAGGTCGGCTTTAAAGATAAGACCCTCAATGGTAAGACTCACTCCCTTATAGATGTGGGTGCACTTTAGGTCTCCTAAAGGTGAGCTAGTGATTATAGGGTTTCCACGTGGGGTTACAGGTAGGTCATGCTCTCGTGCAAACTTGGATGATATGTACGAAAAAGTTGCTCTAGAGTCAAATAGAACTGATGCAGTATTACCATTAACTAAAAACATACCGTATACAATGTCAGGGGCAGCCTGTGCTTCCTCGGCGTCCAGATGGTTGAGACATCCATGAGTAGCAGACCCCTTGATCTAAGACTTCTGAGCAACTGAGTTCTGAGGGCACTCAGCAGCTTTGTGACCCGGTTGGTCACAAGTGAAGCATGTGAAAGGTGCACCGCTTGTAGGGGTTGGTGCGGGTGCCTTCCAGTTTCCAGTGCTTGGTGTAGGGTGGTTCTGTGCTGGGCGTTCATTCGCTGAGCGGGAATGGTTGAAATGGTCTTGAGTGTTGTGGTCCTGAGCATAACGGTCCCGGGTGTAATGATCCTGAGCAGGGCAGGAGTATTTGGCGGTGTAGCCTCCACTACCCCTACTCGATCCAGGGTTGTCATCCCTGTTGTAGCGAGAGCGTTCCCTGGATGGTGCATCTCCATGGAACCTCTTGCGATCACATCCACGGAAGGACTCCTTAGGCTTACGCTTCCTCTCCCTATACTCCTCTCTAGCTTTAGCACGGTCCTTCTCGATCTGAATGCAACAATCCACCAGCGCACGCAGCGTGCTACTCTCAATACCGCCAAACTTTAGCTTGATGTGCGGGTTAAGTCCCTTGCGGTAATAGTATAGGTTCTCCTTCTTAGAATTCACAACATAGGAAGGTGCATAGCGTAGAAGGTTGGTGAAACGAGTAGTGTACTCAGTCACCCTATCCTTTCCCATCTTGATGTTGCGGAACTCCTCGGCTTTGGCCTCCATGATACCCTTGGGAATGTGATACTCAGTGAATGCTTTGGTGAACTCATCCCACGAGATGTTGGCAGGGTCCTCATGGGAATCACTAAAACTATCCCACCAGGCGCGTGCTGCACCTGTGAACTGGTGTGCGGCTGCTCCAACACACTCATCGTCAGTGAAAGTAGTGAGGTCAAGCTTTTTCTCCATCTCCTTGAGCCAGTCATCAGCCACAAGCAGGTCAGGGTTGGTGCCATCATAGGTAGGTGGCCTTAGCTTCAGAAATCCTTCCAGCTTCCTTTAGAAGTCATTCTGCTGACCTCCCTGGCGACGGTTTGCTCCGTCTACAAGAGCTGCAAGAAGCTAGGTCTATTGCGCCATCACCTCTGCCAGGTTCGGTGGTGGTGGTGGCGGAATGTTCTCCTTAGGCGGCGGGGTATTCTCTAGGTTGAAGGGTATCCCTCCATGTTCACGACCATGGCCATGGCCACAGTTGTTGCCACCACGCCCCCCATTTGGTTCGACTGGTTCAGGGGTGGGCGCACGTCCATGGTTCATTAGACGATTAGATCGGCAGTTCGGCATCTGCAATACGAATCATAGGAATCTTAGTGTTTGTGCCATAAGTGCTTATAATTTAGTATGATTACATGATTTTGATGATTTAAAGAAAACATTTATTCTATCCACACTCAATTCAAAGAAGCAATAAGGTCCATAAAATGCAATAAGATCCAAAACATTCATTACATGGGTTTTATTACATAGCATCATCTCCAGTAGCTACACTTGAAGACTTGCAAGAATCATACTACGCATAGTGCCTCATGTTACATCTCATAAGGGGTACATCATGGGGTACAACTCATGGAAGCCACTAACATGACTCATGACCACGCAGGGTCATCTACTCTAACTTGTACACCGCAGCTGGGATACGACTGTTCTCGATCTTGATCTCCTTGTCAGACTTGTGAAGTCAGGACAAGTACTTCAAGGCCTCAGTGAGCTCCTCAGTAGGCTTGGCTCTAGGTAGGGTAGGGCAGGCATCTAGGTTGAGGCGAGTTGGGTGTAACACCTCGGGTGTTTAAATATTAAAATCTGACATGTCATCATATGCATTGCAAAGCATTTGGCATTTGGTGAAAACTTTGATGTGCATTTACTAAAACAAGTTTATATTTATGTGGTATGTGTTGCAATGTATTGTTTGACTTAAGTTCAATGTTTGTTTAGATTTGGAATTTTTCCAGAAAACCCCGCTTTTCAACATTTAAACCCTACCCTGAAAAATCCATTTCAAAATCTAAGCATATTTTGGGGTTGGGCCCAAAAGCAAAAGTGTAGAGCTTGGCAAGTTATACAAAGTTTGTTTTTGAAGTTTTTCAAGTTGTTTAGAAAATTTTTGAGTAAATCAAAAAGGCGTAATTCGGTAAATTTCCCTATTCAAATTCAAAAGTTCATTTCAAAATCTAGACCGAATTAGGAGATGGTTATAAAAGCAAAGTTGTAGAACTTTTGATTTTGAACAACTTTTATGTTTGGAGATTTTTGAGTTGTTATGAAAATTTGGGAGTAATTTGTGAATTTTGGCGAATGGCAAACTTGTAATTTTGATGAACAGTGTTCACCGCTCAAAGCTACACTAGCGGCGACCTTCGGTTTGCTTCCAGGCGCGGTCGTGGCCGTCTTTGGCGTCATGCTGGCGCGGTGAAGGCCACAACGCAGCTTCCTTGCGCTTCTGAGCTGCTCTATTTAGCCCAGGCCGTCGCCATTGGCCCCGTTCTCTTGCTCTGTTTTCCCGACACCACCGCCATAGCTCCGGCGAGCCCGCACCGTCTCCCTAGCGCCGCGGTCGTCTTGGTAAAGGCCGTTCCAGTTCTGTCTTTCTCTTGCGCATCCACCTAGCCAACTGTGGTCGGCTGATTTCGCCGAGAACTCGCTGACCACGCTCTTCTTCCTCGTGGCCGGCAGAGTCCCCGTCGAGCGAGCGCCGTCGTGGCCAGTACTCTACAGTGAGCTTCTGATCTCGGGAAGCATTGTTTCAGCTTCTCCGTGATGCCGTGGTGCTTAATATCTTGTTGATTGCTCGTTTTGTCCACCACAGCCACTGGAACACCGCCGTCGTTATTGCTCGCACCGCCGTGATCGCTGTGAACGCCGCCCCGCTTCACCGTTGCTTCTCCGGCCTTAATTCTTGCTTGAACGTGTTCGTGGTGAGCTACTGGATCTTCCCACGCCCTCTATTTCCCCGTTTTCGGCTTCATTTCGCCGGCGTAGCACTGCCGAGCCACCGCATCCGCCATGGCCGACGCCAAGCTCGTAACTCGTAGTAATTCGTCTAGCTAGTGCCTTCAGTCGATGCGCCGTGATGATGTGGTCATTTTGGTACCTTGACCGTCGCCTTTGGACTCGCCGTCGGTGAGTTTGCGCCGGTCAGCGCCGTCGTCGTCGTAGTCAACACGCGGGAGGTAGAAGATGACAGGTGGGGTCCGATGTCAGTGACTCAGCGTTCAAATGGATTTTTCTATTTTCAGATTTGAATGAATAGTGTCTGTTTTTGTTATTTTTGTGTAGATTTATTTAGAGCTCCAAAAATTATGAAAATTTTTGTGTGACTTCTCTGAGATGTATAGTATTTAAGAAAAATATGAAATAGTGTTTTTCAGTAAGTTTTAAATGTGATAAAAATTGCTCAATTTATTCATAAATGGATTTCCAGGATTTTTCTAGGCTTATTTATTTATCCAAAAATTATGAAATTTGTTTTGCCACTTAGTTAACATGTAATGAACATGTACTAAAATTTTGGGCTCAATTAGAATAAGTTGATTTATTTCATAATTTTGAATTAAATAATTAATTCATAAAAGCAAATAGTAACCTTTAGTGATTTAGGTTTTGTTTGGAATTTTGGATTGAGTGATGACCTTGGGTCATTTGTTGTTAATGATCCTTGGCAGTTGATGTATGTGTTTACGAAAAAGAATTAGTTTGTTTGACTTGCAACTGTACCGCGAAGGAAAGTTGTATTCAAATTATTAATTTTTCATCCCTCATCGAGCATCATGTTTCGAATTCTGCATCATGTTAAACATGGCATTGTTATTACGTGTAGTGAACGAAGGTGAAAATGTGGTAGTTAATCAAGCTGTTGAAGAGGTTAATCCGTCTGTTGAGGTCGGGTCGAATACTTGTGTATCGTCGCAGGAATCGGACTTTTCCGTCAACGAAGGCAAGCCCCGGATGCATACAACCCTACCTTGTGTTTTATAAATTAATTTCGCTTTTGCTTTCTGTTACTGCATTAAGTGATTAGGAGTTAAGTAAAAGCCTAATTGTTGCATTACCACCCTTGTTATTCCATATTTACCATATTACCAGTTTTAAACTCGTATATGTCTAGTTTTGCTTAGCCATGCGTAGAACGATGAAGGTCGGGTAACTACCTGCCACCTGCAAGTTACAAATGGAACACTGGTTAACTATGTTAACATGTGATATGGGAATGTGGAGTAATAAATCTAGACCGGGCGGACTCGGTGAGTGTGAGCCACAAGACATGAAGGTCTTGTGAGCGGGTTCTTTCCGCCTGTGTCGATTAAGGCACGTCCGTTGTTGAATTGCATGAGGTGAGAATTTGTAGTACTAACCACATACTCCGGTAAGCCTGAACTTGGCAATTCTATTACGAGAATGGCTACTCGCGCACTGGGAGTGGAGAGATGGCGGGAATAGCGTGTACCCTCGTGGCTGGAATGTGGCCGGATTTGAGGTGTGCTGTGTTCTCGGGTGGCGCGGACCTGTTCTTGTTTTAGAGGATCCGAGGGTAGGTTGGTATATGTAGGTCGGGGACCTGCATATGTCGTGTGGTCTGGAATCCCCAGCTGGGTTTTAATCGGTTCGAATCGTCGTTGCTCCTCGGTTATGGAGACTCAACTCACTGTTCATCATCGTAGAATTAATAACCAGAACTTAAATAAGGCTTGTGAAGATGTTGGATATGAAGTTTCATGATCTCAGTGCGGATCATGTCAGCTTTGTATATAATTCTAGAGAAGTTTTCTATATAAAGAATGTTGTTAAAAGAGCTTTTATGCAAAAGAACTTTGATCATTGTTAAAGCTATACCTTGAATCCTTGAGCCTGCATTACTGAGTTTATCAGTTAAGATTTCGGATAAGTCTTGTTGAGTACCTTTGTACTCAGGGTTCGTTGACCCCTTGTTGCAGGTGAGCCTCATGAGCAGATCTGTTTTGGATCGTGCTGCATGACTATCGTTCGTTCTGACGATGAGAATTAAATGTGTGATCCTTGGGCAGGATGTTTATTTTGTGTGTTAAGTATATGTTAGTTATGCCACTCTACTACTACTATGGTTTGTAATAATTATGGAACTTAGTTTGTAAGGTTTGAAACAACTGTTTGTAAACTATGTTATTGTAAGACTTCCGTTGTTTTTACTCTGGTTTTGATATTTGAATAAATGTTGTAATACTGCATTGACTCTGTAACGTGATCCTGCTCGGAAATCGTGGATGATTCGGGGTTCCCCGAGGACACCCGACAGTCTTTTTAAGTTATTGGAAACATATGCATAAATGTCAAAGGTCATCGGACAGTGACAGGTGCATGTGGGCCCTATAACTTAAGAGGTTCTGCCACAGAATGGTATCAGAGCGATCGTTACAAGGTTTTTGTTGTATTGTTTTACGAAAACTTCAAAATGAATTGGGATGACTAAATTTAACTTGATAATTTGGTCCAAATTGCTTCTGACTTATCTTAATTCTTTCTCACCATTCCCTATTTGATTAAAATGTTTTGTGTGGTGGAGTAGTAATTATACTATGCCCTATATAAAAATAAATGTTGTTTATATGCATTATAAACTTTGATGTTTTTGTTCGTAAGAACGATTCATGCATCATGAATAATTCACTCGTTACTTCCTTCACCCCTTAGTCTGGAGTTAAGTAGTGAGACTGGTTTGAGGAATGTAATCCATCTTAGCTACTCTTTGGATTTTGATCAAATGGTCTTACTTGGATTAAATTGGTTTCCTACAGTATGGCTCGTGCCAAGATGACGCCCCGTAAGTCCACCGGACCCAAAGGAGTTCCTCGTCACCAACTTGCCCCTAGAAATGATGGTGCTAGTAGTAGCAGTACTAGGCCTGATCCTCAGGCAGAGATACAGAGGATTTCCGCAGAGTTAGCACAATCTACTAGAGATAGGGCTTTGGATGTTATACAAATAGGTGAATTACAGGGTCAATTGAGGCAGCTCACCACCGCGCATAGGAACTGCGAAAGTATGTTAGTTCGTACGGTGGAGGGAAGAAATGAAGCTTGGCATAGGGAAAATGTAGCTAGAGCTAGAACTCATGAGCTAGAATTCTATGTAGAAGATTTAGAAGAACATAATACCTATCTACATGAGGAAGTTCATAGGCTTAGCAATCTACTAAATCCAAATCATGAGCCTCAAGCTGATGCCATGGACCCCGGTGTCATCCTTGCCGATGATGATGAATCGGGAGAGGAAGAAGAAGAAGATCCTGAAGAATTAGTAATGATCGATGAAAGTGATGATGAAGGCGGTAATAATTCCGGAATGGATACCGAGCCTGAAGTTTGAAGAAATTAAGGAAAAGAGTAGAGTTGTATAATAGTAGCTCTAGTTTAAGTTATGTAGTTCTATTTTAGTACTCGTGGGTTGTATGTACATTAGTAAACTCTATGTAAGGTGTCTAGAGTAAGCTTTGGTACAATTCAATAAAGGCATGTGAATAAAGTTTGGTTTGTTATGAGCAGATGCGTCGTACACGGGGTTTGTTTATTCCGGGAACTTCACAAGATGAGGACAGTATTCCAGATCCGCCACCAGTTCCAACCAATTTAGCTAATGCTATAACTGCACTCGTCAATGTGATGGCTGAAAATTCTCGTTTGCTTCATGAGATGGCTCAGAGTAATCAGAATCAGATGTACGGAAACCGTGGACGCCACCATAACCGACAGGAGGCTACATATGTTGATTTCACAGACACAAGACCCCCGGTATTCACCAAGGCAGATGAACCATTGGAGGCTGATGACTGGCTTCGAACTATGGAACAGAAATTTGATCTTATCCCATGCACGGAGTATCAGAAACCTACGTTTGCCGCCCAACAACTTAGAGGAGCAGCAAGTGCTTGGTGGGCAAACTTAGTGGCTATGCAACCAACTGGCATTCCGATAACTTGGGCTGAGTTCCGTACAGCTTTCAGAGCCCATTATATCCCTGAAGGAGTAATGGCTATGAAGCTAGATGAATTCCTTGCTTTGAAACAAGGAGATCAAAGCGTGATGCAGTATGTGGGAAGGTTTAATCATCTGTCCCAATATGCATCCGAACATGTCAATACCGATGTCAAGAAGAAGAGGTGGTTTATGAGAGGCCTGAATACCAAGTTGCAGACTATGATGACCACTTGCACCAATGTCACTTATCATGAGGCAGTAAATATTGCAATTGCTTTAGAATCAAAGTATCGGCAGCACAAGGAGCTCAAAAAGAAAAAGAGTGTGCCGTCTGGATCTTTTGGGGGAAATCCGAAGAGGCAAAGGGTGATTTATCATCCAGTACATCATAATCGTCCTCCTTATCGTCCGCCGCAGTTCCAAGCCGGGCAACAGTCAAATGTTCGTCCTGCTATAACCTATCCGAGTTCACAGTCAACCAATGCTCCTGGTGGCAATACTCCAACATCCCAGGGTCACAACTATCCGTGCTATAATTGTGGAAGGACTGGTCATTTTTCCAGGGAATGTCCATATCCTAGGCAGGCTAATCAAAATTATCAGAAGGCTCCTGCCAATCAACAACAGGGTCAGGCACCAAACAAGAATCCCAATCAGAATGCTCAGAAGGGCAAAGATGAGAGGAAGACAGGACGGGTGTTCTATATTCAAGCTGGAGAAATTCCGGAAGGGGAGCCAGTGATGATGGGTATGTTTCCTATCACCAATCACCCTGCAGTTATACTTTTTGATTCTGGCGCATCGCATTCATTCATCAATAGAACATTTGTCGTGAAGCATGAAATTTCGATTGGGGCAACAAAGGAAAGTTTCTTTATACAGTCGCCCGGGGGACGTCTGTGTACTAAGGAGATGGTATACCAGGTACCCGTAAACCTGGGTGGGCATATTTTTCCCACTACCATGATTATCCTTAAGGATCAGGATATAGATGTAATCTTGGGAATGAATTGGATGTATCAGCATAAGGCTGTTATAGATGCTTTGAATAGGACCTTAAGAGTGAGTTTGCCTGATAGTAATTCTCAACTTCTTATCCAACTTCCAACCCTAAGAAGATCAGTGAGTAAGATTTGTGCAACTGTTGTCAAAGAGATTAGAGATATTCCGGTAGTGTGTGAATTTTCGGATGTGTTTCCTGAAGATTTACCCGGTCTACCACCTGATAGGGATGTACAGTTCAATATAGAGTTACAACCTGGAACAGCTCCGATTTCTCGGAGAGCTTATAGGATGCCACCTAAGGAATTGGCCGAGTTGAAAACTCAGTTACAAGAATTGATTGAGAAAGGGTTTATCCAACCTAGTTCTTCACCTTGGGGATGTCCGGCAATTTTTGTGAAAAAGAAAGATGAGACCTTGAGGTTATGTGTTGACTATCGTCCATTGAATGAAGTGACCATCAAGAATAAGTATCCATTACCTCGGATAGATCTGCTTTTGATCAACTGGGCGGAGCCAAAGTTTTCTCCAAGATAGATTTGAGATCAGGATATCACCAAATCAAGATAAAGCCTGAGGATATTCCCAAAACGGCATTTACCACAAGATATGGGTTATATGAATACTTGGTAATATCTTTTGGTTTGACAAATGCTCCAGCTCATTTCATGTATCTTATGAACTCAGTATTCATGCCGGAGCTAGACAAGTTTGTAGTGGTGTTTATTGATGACATTTTAGTATATTCCAAGAATAAGAAAGAACATGCAGAACATCTCAGAATTGTTCTGATCCGCTTGAGAGAACATCAACTATATGCTAAGTTCAGCAAGTGTGATTTTTGGCTTAAGGAAGTGCAATTTCTTGGACATGTCTTGTCAGCCGAAGGAGTTGCAGTTGATCCCAGCAAAGTGAAGGATGTGCTTGATTGGAAACCGCCAACCACAGTTCATCAAGTTCGGAGTTTTCTGGGTTTGGCGGGATATTACCGTCGGTTTATTCCAGACTTCTCAAAGATATCAAAGTCCATAACTGAATTGTTGAAGAACCAAGTTAAGTTTGTCTGGTCATCAGATTGTGAAGAGGCTTTCCAGACTTTGAAGAGACTGTTGACTACTGCGCTAGTGTTAGCCCAACCTGACATCGAGAAGCCGTTTGATGTTTATTGTGATGCTTCAGGTATTGGTATTGGATGTGTGTTGATGCAAGAAGGCCGAGTCATTGCCTATGCATCCAGGCAACTTAAGCAACATGAAGAACATTATCCGACTCATGACTTGGAGTTAGCAGCTGTGGTTCATGCTCTAAAGATTTGGCGGCATTACCTGCTTGGTAATACGTGTCATATGTATACAGACCACAAAAGCTTAAAGTATATCTTTACTCAGTCAGAGTTGAACATGCGACAAAGAAGATGGTTAGAACTGATTGAGGATTATGATTTGGAAGTACATTATCACCCTGGTAAAGCAAATGTGGTTGCAGATGCTCTCAGTCGCAAAAGTTATTGCAATTGTTTGACGGTGAGAACAATGGGTTTGAATTTATGTCAAGAAATGGAAAAGTTGAATGTAGAAGTAATTCAACAAGGAAGTTTGACCAACATAATTGTTGAAGTCACTATTCGAGATCAAGTTATTGTTGCTCAGAAGGAAAACAAGGGTATAGCCCATATTAAGGAAAGAGTCAAGAATGGAAAAGCGGAATGCTTTAGCATTGACAATGAAGATGTGTTGTGGTTCAAGGATCGCCTGGTGGTACCAAAAGTTCCTGAGTTGCGGCAGTCAATTCTAGATGAAGCACATGCTACTAGGTTATCCATTCATCCGAGAAGTAACAAGATGTACCATGATTTGAAGCAAAGATTTTGGTGGACTAAAATGAAAATAGAGATTGCCAGATATATAGCGAAGTGTGATACTTGTCAAAAGGTGAAAGCTATACATTTGAGGTCTGCTGGTGAATTACAACCATTGCCTATTCCATCTTGGAAGTGGGAGGATATAAGTATGGATTTTATTGTTGGTCTACCCAAGACATCAAAGGGATTTGACTCAGTATGGGTTATTGTAGATCGACTCACTAAGTCAGCGCATTTTCTTCCAGTCAAGACAATATATCCTACGATCCAATATGCCAAAATGTACTTAGCAAGAATCATGAGTCTCCATGGAATACCCAAAACTATTGTGTCAGATAGGGGTACACAGTTTGTCTCCAACTTTTGGAAACAATTGCATTCTTCATTGGGTACTAAACTTCTATATAGTACAGCTTATCATCCACAGACTGATGGACAGACTGAAAGAGTTAATCAGGTGCTTGAAGATATGTTAAGGTGTTGTGTCCTTAACTATTCCAATAAGTGGGATGAATGCTTACCTTTGGCCGAGTTCTCATACAACAATAGTTATCAGGAAAGCATTAGAATGGCTCCATTTGAAGCACTCTATGGTCGTAGATGCAGAACATCATTGAGTTGGTCGGAGCCTGGAGAAAGAAGATTCTTTGGAGTTGACCTTGTGAAAGAAACAGAAGACAAGGTTAGGCAAATACAGAGTAATTTGAAGATAGCTCAGTCCCGCCAAAAGAGTTATGCGGATAGACGACGGAGACCATTGGTATTTAACAAAGGAGATTTTGTATATCTGAAAGTATCACCAATGAAGGGAGTTAACCGTTTTGGTGTTAAAGGAAAGTTGGCACCCCGATACATTGGACCCTATCAAATTTTGGAAAGGTATGGAAAAGTGGCATATCACTTGCAATTACCTAAACATCTTGCAGCTGTGCATGATGTGTTCCATGTTTCTCAATTGAAGAAGTGTCTCCGAGTGCCTGAACAGAATATTGAAGTTGAAGGAGTGGAACTAGAACCGGATTTAACTTATTCTGAATATCCTATCCGAGTGTTAGATCAGAAAGATCGTGTTACTCGAAGACGGACAATCAAGTTCTATAAAATACAATGGAATCAACATTCAGAAGAGGAAGCTACTTGGGAATCAGAAGATTACTTGTTAGAAAAGTTTCCCGAATTTTTAGCGTCAATATAGAATCGAGTAATGTTAGTTGAGCTCGGTAGTACATGTTGTGTTTTGTAAAAGGGACCTCAGCTGTTTTATGGACAGAGTTTGTATGTATTCTCGCGACACATTTCCTTTTCCATTACTTACCCTATGGCTTTGAATCTCGGGGCGAGATTTCTTTTAGGGGGAAGGATTGTAACACCTCGGGTGTTTAAATATTAAAATCTGACATGTCATCATATGCATTGCAAAGCATTTGGCATTTGGTGAAAACTTTGATGTGCATTTACTAAAACAAGTTTATATTTATGTGGTATGTGTTGCAATGTATTGTTTGACTTAAGTTCAATGTTTGTTTGGATTTGGAATTTTTCCAGAAAACCCCGCTTTTCAACATTTAAACCCTACCCTGAAAAATCCATTTCAAAATCTAAGCATATTTTGGGGTTGGGCCCAAAAGCAAAAGTGTAGAGCTTGGCAAGTTATACAAAGTTTGTTTTTGAAGTTTTTCAAGTTGTTTAGAAAATTTTTGAGTAAATCAAAAAGGCGTAATTCGGTAAATTTCCCTATTCAAATTCAAAAGTTCATTTCAAAATCTAGACCGAATTAGGAGATGGTTATAAAAGCAAAGTTGTAGAACTTTTGATTTTGAACAACTTTTATGTTTGGAGATTTTTGAGTTGTTATGAAAATTTGGGAGTAATTTGTGAATTTTGGCGAATGGCAAACTTGTAATTTCGATGAACAGTGTTCACCGCTCAAAGCTACACCGGCGGCGACCTTCGGTTTGCTTCCAGGCGCGGTCGTGGCCGTCTTTGGCGTCGCGCTGGCGCGGTGAAGGCCATAGCGCAGCTTCCTTGCGCTTCTGAGCTGCTCTATTTAGCCCAGGCCGTCGCCGTTGGCCCCGTTCTCTTGCTCTGTTTTCCCGACACCACCGCCATAGCTCCGGCGAGCCCGCACCGTCTCCCTAGCGCCGCGGTCGTCTTGGTAAAGGCCGTTCCAGTTCCGTCTTTCTCTTGCGCATCCACCTAGCCAACTGTGGTCGGCTGATTTCGCCGAGAACTCGCTGACCACGCTCTTCTTCCTCGCGGCCGGCAGAGTCCCCGTCGAGCGAGCGCTGTCGTGGCCAGTACTCTACGGTGAGCTTCTGATCTCGGGAAGCATTGTTTCAGCTTCTCCGTGATGCCGTGGTGCTTAATATCTTGTTGATTGCTCGTTTTGTCCACCACAGCCACTGGAACACCACCGTCGTTATTGCTCGCACCGCCGTGATCGCTGTGAACGCTGCCCCGCTTCACCGTTGCTTCTCCGGCCTTAATTCTTGCTTGAACGTGTTCGTGGTGAGCTACTGGATCTTCCCACGCCCTCTGTTTCCCCGTTTTCGGCTTCGTTTCGCCGGCGTAGCACTGCCGAGCCACCGCATCCACCATGGCCGACGCCAAGCTCGTAACTCGTAGTAATTCGTCTAGCTAGTGCCTTCAATCGATGCGCCGTGATGATGTGGTCATTTTGGTACCTTGACCGTCGCCTTTGGACTCGCCGTCGGTGAGTTTGCGCCGGTCAGCGCCGTCGTCGTCGTAGTCAACACGCGGGAGGTAGAAGATGACAGGTGGGGTCCGATGTCAGTGACTCAGCGTTCAAATGGATTTTTCTATTTTCAGATTTGAATGAATAGTGTCTATTTTTGTTATTTTTGTGTAGATTTATTTAGAGCTCCAAAAATTATGAAAATTTTTGTGTGACTTCTCTGAGATGTATAGTATTTAAGAAAAATATGAAATAGTGTTTTTCAGTAAGTTTTAAATGTGATAAAAATTGCTCAATTTATTCATAAATGGATTTCCAGGATTTTTCTAGGCTTATTTATTTATCCAAAAATTATGAAATTTGTTTTGCCACTTAGTTAACATGTAATGAACATGTACTAAAATTTTGGGCTTAATTAGAATAAGTTGATTTATTTCATAATTTTGAATTAAATAATTAATTCATAAAAGCAAATAGTAACCTTTAGTGATTTAGGTTTTGTTTGGAATTTTGGATTGAGTGATGACCTTGGGTCATTTGTTGTTAATGATCCTTGGCAGTTGATGTATGTGTTTACGAAAAAGAATTAGTTTGTTTGACTTGCAACTGTACCGCGAAGGAAAGTTGTATTCAAATTATTAATTTTTCATCCCTCATCGAGCATCATGTTTCGAATTCCGCATCATGTTAAACATGGCATTGTTATTACGTGTAGTGAACGAAGGTGAAAACATGGTAGTTAATGAAGCTGTTGAAGAGGTTAATCCGTCTGTTGAGGTCGGGTCGAATACTTGTGTATCGTCGCAGGAATCGGACTTTTCCGTCAACGAAGGCAAGCCCCGGATGCATACAACCCTACCTTGTGTTTTATAAATTAATTTCGCTTTTGCTTTCCGTTACTGCATTAAGTGATTAGGAGTTAAGTAAAAGCCTAATTGTTGCATTACCACCCTTGTTATTCCATATTTACCATATTACCAGTTTTAAACTCGTATATGTCTAGTTTTGCTTAGCCATGCGTAGAACGATAAAGGTCGGGTAACTACCTGCCACCTGCAAGTTACAAATGGAACACTGGTTAACTATGTTAACATGTGATATGGGAATGTGGAGTAATAAATCTAGACCGGGCGGACTCGGTGAGTGTGAGCCACAAGACATGGAGGTCTTGTGAGCGGGTTCTTTTCGCCTGTGTCGATTAAGGCACGTCCGTTGTTGAATTGCATGAGGTGAGAATTTGTAGTACTAACCACATACTCCGGTAAGCCTGAACTTGGCAATTCTATTACGAGAATGGCTACTCGCGCACTGGGAGTGGAGAGATGGCGGGAATAGCGTGTACCCTCGTGGCTGGAATGTGGCCGGATTTGAGGTGTGCTGTGTTCTCGGGTGGCGCGGACCCGTTCTTGTTTTAGAGGATCCGAGGGTAGGTTGGTATATGTAGGTCGGGGACCTGCATATGTCGTGTGGTCTAGAATCCCCAGCTGGGTTTTAATCGGTTCGAATCGTCGTTGCTCCTCGGTTATGGAGACTCAACTCACTGTTCATCATCGTAGAATTAATAACCAGAACTTAAATAAGGCTTGTGAAGATGTTGGATATGAAGTTTCATGATCTCAGTGCGGATCGTGTCAGCTTTGTATATAATTCTAGAGAAGTTTTCTATATAAAGAATGTTGTTAAAAGAGCTTTTATGCAAAAGAACTTTGATCATTGTTAAAGCTATACCTTGAATCCTTGAGCCTGCATTACTGAGTTTATCAGTTAAGATTTCGGATAAGTCTTGTTGAGTACCTTTGTACTCAGGGTTCGTTGACCCCTTGTTGCAGGTGAGCCTCATGAGCAGATCTGTTTTGGATCGTGCTGCATGACTATCGTTCGTTCTGACGATGAGAATTAAATGTGTGATCCTTGGGCAGGATGTTTATTTTGTGTGTTAAGTATATGTTAGTTATGCCACTCTACTACTACTATGGTTTGTAATAATTATGGAACTTAGTTTGTAAGGTTTGAAACAACTGTTTGTAAACTATGTTATTGTAAGACTTCCGCTGTTTTTACTCTGGTTTTGATATTTGAATAAATGTTGTAATACTGCATTGACTCTGTAACGTGATCCTGCTTGGAAATCGTGGATGATTCGGGGTTCCCCGAGGACACCCGACAGTCTTTTTAAGTTATTGGAAACATATGCATAAATGTCAAAGGTCATCGGACAGTGACAGGTGCATGTGGGCCCTATAACTTAAGAGGTTCTGCCACATTGGGGCTAACTCAAACTCCTCTATCCTAGGCTTTGTCTTGCTGTGAATCTCCTTGGGTAGCTGATCCCACATACCCTTCATCTCCCTGAGGCGCTTCTTATCAGACTTCTGCCAACCCTGCCATGTCCTCTCACACTTGTCCTATAGGTACTTGTTCTACCTGAGTGCCTCGATTAGGTGACCCTGGTTGTGAATGGCCTTCTTCCTAAACTCCTCTAGATCCTAGGTCATGGTCTTGTTCTGAGATTAGATTTTCAGCATATCAATCCCCTTGGACCTCTCTCTGTCTCCTCTACAGTTGAACTCGGTCTTCTTATCATCCAACTCTCTCTGCAACTCCAAGACCTTGCTGTCGAGGTAGCAATTCCTGTTGCCTAGGTCGGCTGCTTTGTCCTGTAAGTCTACGACCTTGATTCTATGGACTTCTTCATGACGGTTGAGCTCATCCTGTAGCTTAGCAACTATCTCAAGCAGACTAGCTCGCTCCTATACTCCCTGCGAGTCTCGCTCCTAGTACTCCCACAGAAGGTCTTGGTCCTGACATCTCCTCTGCTCTAGCTGGGTCACGTACCTGTCCTGCTCCAGTAGGTGGATAGCCGAGACACGAAGGCATCTGTCCTCCTCGGCAAAGATAACTCTACCGGCTGTGAAACTCTGCTCACTAGGGGTAAGGCTAAGGTCGAGGGCCTAAGGAAGTAGACGGAACTCTATCATCTTTAGGTGCTCGTAGTGGTCCCTCATCACTCTGCGAAGTGCCTTGTGTGAGATAGCTTGCAGTCCCTCCTCGACTATGTCCTCTATAGTCATCTCGGTGAAAGCTAGGACAGAAGGTAAGGTAGTGCTAGCTGAGAACTCGACTGAGGTGACAATCGGTCCCTCAATTCCTCCTTCCTGAGCTAGCTTCCCGGTGCAGGTGACCTTGACAAGCTTGTCGAGGACTCCTAACGTGATGAGAATTTGGTAGAGGGTTTGTGCAAAACCCCCGCGCTCACATAGGTTGAAGGTAGTCTTGGCGTGGTCCAGAGGTAGCGGTCCTAAAGGCGGCCAGTCGACGTTCGTTGCCATCTGCATGTTTTAAGGAAATAGGTGTTAGCAGGTCAATAATAGATGAGCCTTGCATAAAAGTAAATGCAGGGTCGGTATATAACCGAAAGAAGGGCTGTTCTTGTCCTATTCTATCGTCCATTTCTGAGGGTTTCGTCCTACGGTCAAGTATGGCTCTGATACCAACTGAAGCGACCTGATTCCTATGAAGGGAAATCCACAAAGTCAAAGTGTAATATGAACGATGTAGATCATATTACCCAAATTCCAGTCGAATACCACATCCATACAATGATAATATCAGAGTACAATTAGTGTGGAATTACATAATTTATTACATCGCCGCATTGGCGAAATCAAAAGTAGCATTCATTCAGAACAGCTTGAAGATAAGATCGCCAAACTCGAGCATAGGAACAAACCCCTCAACCGTCAAACTCCTCGGAGCCATACTCCTTAGCAGAACCTGTGTGCCAAAATTTATCAGTACGATTTGTACTGGCCACTCCCACCCTATGAGCATTGCTTTGTGGAAATTGGATGCAAGTTGGATATAATCAAAAGGAACCTATAAAGCTAGGGTTTCCTATGTTTTAGCATATCAAGTATATAACAGTAGTTGGTCAAGTTTTAACACCATTCCACACCCATTCCACCCCATTCCCATCCAGAGCCAGGTTTCGATCCTAAGATCAAAATACCACCATCTCCACACCATCACCATACCATCGCTCAGTCGACAGGCCAACTCCCTCTCAGCACCGTCTCAAGGCCCATAGCCCTTGGCTACGACCGACACTCTCTCACAGGGGAAGAAGAAAAGGACTCATCTCACTATCTAGTTTAAGCGAAACCCAGTAATGGTCCATAGCCGACTAGTCAGCACATGTATCGATCGATCAACCATACACTCTACAGAGGTTTTACATAACCACAAGATCTGCCTTCTTCGCTGACTGTCGTCAACCGGGTTGATTCCGACCGCTTGCTAGCCTAGGATAATGCCACTCTACCATTCATCCCTAGTACACCCCAAGTCTAGTCTAGGGTGGCTGAAACTGTGAGTCATGAGCCAAGTCCACAAGGTCTCCATGAAGTCTCGGAAGGGTGTGGGGGAAAATCCTCTGTGCCCCGTACCTCCTTACACTGTCCGCTATCAACCTAGCAGTAGTGGCAATATCCTACCAAGTAGTCCGGCCGTCCCGCACCATATAGGGCGAGTGGTATGTAAGGCTTCTCGGTGAATCTGAGTACTAGTAAGTCCTTAGGTATGACCAAGCTAGAATGTCTTCATCAGTGTTTCCATTTACCGTGCCACCATAGCACCTCCACCCCGGGCTCCTCCCATCACAGGTTCACACCTAGGACCATCTCATATACCATTTATCCACCACATGTATCCATTCTAGGGGTGCCCAGGTAGCACCCCATGGCAAGACTTGCCCCAGGCTCATCGTATACTCCAACTTGGTCGACACAACCCTCACCCTCCACACACCCAAGTCACACACGCAACACTCTCCCCATTGTCCAGATAACACCAGTTTCCACCATGCATTAATGTAGCATAAGCGTAGTAGAAGTGTAAGCAATGATATATAGCAGTAAGTATGTGTCTAGCCTATTAGCAGGGTATGCAGGGGTAAGGTTGCGTCAAGGTAAAGGCCATTAAGTAAGCATACTACCATGCAAGTCCTATCATTGTATGATTATAACAGTAAGTAAAGCAATAACAATTCTATATTAGCCATGCGTAATAGATGCTACGAGATTGGGTGGAATGTGGCACCTTCAGTGAAGTCATCCCCATACTCCTCATGGTACTCTCGGTCCTCGTCTGTCTAGTTCTCCTCCGAGTCTGCAAACGATCGCATTATCGTCGCGTTAGCGACGTCTATAGAATAGCACAAAGAGCAATGAAAATTCAAAAGAACCAAATGCACTCAAACATGGGTTCATTGCGTAGAGCTCGATTTTAGATGAATTTTGGTCCTAGTCTTGTATTTTTCTGAGTTCGTATGAATTAGTTATGAATTTCCGATGTTTTAATCATTTCTAAAAATGGAAAAATGCTGGTTAATTCAGGGCTGACATGTGTCACACTATGACTGGTCCACGTGGCATGCTAACATCAGTATGACATCAGCATGACGTCATCATCTTGGTTTCGGGCTGACAGGTGGGGTCCCGCTGACATTATCATGACGTCAGCATGATGTCACTCAATGACAAGTGGGTCCAGCGGCTCTGTGTCGCTGACATGTGGGTCTGGTCAATTGGTCAACATTGATCGGTCAACGATCAATACAGGCCGGGCCTCGACTGGGCTGGTTGGGCCTAGATTTGGGCTGGGCTTTGGCCGCCATGTGGCATGCTATGGCGCAGCCACATCGTTTTACCAGGCCACTAACGGGCCGTGATCCATGGGCGCAGGTGAGGCACGGTTCATGGTGAACCCACCTACGTTGGTCCATAGACCGCAGAGCTGGTCTATGAAGGACTGGGTCCACTTACTCCTTCCCAAGGTTTGGTTCACATGCACGACGTGGTCATGGTCGGAACTTGGCAGAGCTGCTCGGGATGTGGTCGTGGTCGGTGCCCGGCGGAGCTGCTCAGGATGTGGTCAGCGTGGTTATGGTCAGAGCTCGGCAGAGCTGCTCAGGATGTGGTCGGTGTGGTTGTGGTCAGAGCTCAGCAGAGTTGCTTAGGATGTGGTCAGCGTGCATGAACAGGGCTACAGTGGTAGCGAGAGCCCAGTTGGAAGAGCGTGTGAGCTCCACGGTGCTTCTACGGCCATGGTGGGCATGTTGAAGGAGCTCCTGGTGCTCCCAGTGGCTCCAGCCATGGTGGTGGGGGCAAAACAGAGGTGGTGGCGCTCCGATGGGGTGCGGTGTGGCAACGCAGGGCTCCATTTTACTTCTTCCTTGGCTAAGGTGAGCGTAGTGTGTCTCTCGTCATGGTGGAACCAGCCGGGTGTCAACGTCGCCTTTACCGCAACGTAGAAGACGCGGTGGTCTCGCCATGGTTGTGCTCTCGGCCATGGTGAGCGTACCCGTGCATGTGCGCTCCTGCTCTGATGTACAACATCATGGCTGGGGTCCTCCTTTTGGCTAATGGTAGCGCGCACGGTGCATCCTGGGTCTCGACAAGCATGGCCATGGCAGTCTCCCTAGCTAACAAGTTGGGCTAGGCTGGAGCTCGAAGCTTTAGCAAGGTTTTCGATCATGGCGGTGTGGTGGCGAGGCGAGGCCGTGATTAGGTGATGCAGTGCCATGCCGAGCAACTATGTCGCTGTGGCTGATCGAGGCGGTGCTCCTGGTTCCGGCGAGGTCCTCCCTATAGTGGCTTCCTTCTCCTCCTTGCTTCTCCCTCCTCCCCCTCTCTTGGCTTGACACTGTGTGGTGCTGTGCCACCAGCGGCGATGGCAAACGGGCTAAGGGTTAGGGCTCACGGACGTTGGCTTTTATAGCCAAACTCCAAGGGCTCCAATGGCGGACGGCGAACGGGAGGTGGTGATACGTGCGGCGCATCCAATGGCTCTCGTGCGGTAGCATAAGCACGACGCATGGGGGAACAAGGTCATGCAATTTGTGTGACCCTGGGCCCGCGCCTGCCACGCTGGTCGGCCTCCGGTCGCACGGGGAGAATGCGTGGGCGAGGGGAAGAAGACGCTACCGTGCTGACAAGTGGGGTCAGGTCGTCAGGCGCTTGGCGTGATGTGGCTACGTGCTACGTGTGATAGCTGACAAGCGGGCCTGGCTTGTTAGCAGCTGTGCACGTGTGGGTGGCGATGCTGGGCCAGCTTCATGGGCTGTGTGAGCGAGTGGGAGGGCAGGTGGCTGGTTAGCTTGGCCGGTCGAGGTAGGCTGGACTGAGCTGCTGCCTCCCTCTTCTTTCCTTTCTCTTTTATTTGTTGCCAATTTGGTTGGGGTTTATCATAAATATTAAGTAAGTTAGTTAAACATCAGATAAGGCAAAAGAATCCAAATCACAAGTGGGTCTAAGGATGCATGCATGATTTATTTATTTAGGAATTTAATTACACATGTGGCATAAAACCAAACTATGCTTATGATTTTAACCTAGTTGGGTCACATTCAATCCAGAACTAGGGTTTGGCTTCTACATGAGTCACTCAACATCACATAGTGCTAACACAAAAATTTTGTAGTTGTGATTTTTGGTGTGTGGATTTTTGGGTTGTTACACACATGGTGTTTAAGAAGTCCTTCAGGCTTCTCACAACACTAGCTGCTGGAGCAGTAACTTTCTTTTGTTGCTTCTTTTTCTTTGGTGTCTTCTTCTTAGGTGTTTTTTCTTCTTGGGTGCACCATTCTTCTTAGTGGTGTCTTCTTCTTCATTTGTGAAGGTCCAGCACTGTCATCATCTTCCAACTGTTGTCTTTTCCTATAGATGCACACTATGATTAGCAAAAACTAGGGAATGTCACAAGAATTGGAAAGAGACATACAAATCATTTTACCTTTTTTCTTTGAATTCAGTCCAACTTCACCATCTTCTCCTAGCTCTGGTTGTTTGCAAGTCTTAGAGAAGTGCCCAAAATCTCCACACCTTTTACACCTAACCTTCTTCTTGGTAGCATTTTTCTCAAGGCAACCTCTAATTCTCACCGCTCTTGGCCTACCTGTAGCTCTACCTAGCAGAGGAGGGAGAACTTTGAAGCCTAGGTCAACCAGTGGCCACTATGACCTGTCTGGTAATGGCTCAACTCTAGAAGCATATACAACCCTAAATATCTGAACAGAGTAGTACTCATGCACAAAATCTGCTATTTTAATTCCTCTATTGGAAAGAATCCATGCCAGGGCATGTTTGCATGGTTTTTCTTTGATTTGCCACTCCCTACATGAATAGGAGTGACCTTGCAGGTCAACCATGTGCCTCTTATGGTTGTTCCAGTCATCTATAAGTGTTACTTTAGCTATGCCTTCATCACTTCTTGCAACCTTCACAACTTTGAGGTTTTTGCTTATAGTGTTCAGGTCTTTGATGACATTGGGCAGTATACCATCCTACATATCCTTACCAATATGCCTTCTTAAGTACCTCTTTTCCTTTATGAGTTCCCTAATCCCATCTACCAGTTCATGCAGTAGAAGTCCTTTCAACTTCTTTATCTGAGCACTGAAACTATTAGAAACATTATTGGTCAAATAGTCACATTTACTTAGCTCTGAAAATCCACACATGTACCATATCAAATTGTGATGCTGCTGAAGGAAGTCAATGGCATCTAGGGCAAAATTTGCTATCTTCTGCATGTGCCACCTAAATAGCCCTTCTATTTAACTCATTGTAGCAGGGTAAGGTGGTCAGTAAACACATCTCCTTGATAATGCTTCATAAAGTTGCTGTACATGTGCCTTATACACTCTCTATACTCCACTTCAGGGAACACTACACCCACAACCTTCTCAAGTCCTTTACAAGCATCAGTACATATGACTAAACCTGTAGGTGAACCCACTGCTCTATGCAACTGCTACATGAACCACTTCTAATTGTCTTCTGTTTCATAATAAAAAACACCATATTCCACATGGTATAACCAATTGTGCCCATCCACAACAGTTGTTGATGCCAACTGCCCTCTATATTTGCCATGCAATGCAGACACATCTACACCTATAAATGGCCTACAACTAGCTAAGAAGCCATCAATACATGGCTTTAGGGCTACAAAAATCCTCTTGAAGCACTTCTTCTTCTTCTTCCCTTCTAAATCTATCTCTACAATGCTTCTAGGAGAACTTATTTCTATCTATGCTTTCCAATTGAACAATAGCTAAAAACTTTCTGAGTACTTTCCATGAACCTGTTGTAGGGCAACCTTCAAACCTGACCATGCCTTGGAGTATTTTAGTTTAATGCCATAGTCTCCTTCTATCTTGTCCTTTGCATCCTTGGCTCCTTTATTTGGGTTCTTCTTGACCCAGTCTGCCAACCTATCTGCACACCAACCTTGACTAGCCATCTTTCCCTCCCTTAGCTTGGTAGTGGGACAATTATGTTCAGCAGGCAATGTTTTAATCTACATAAGAGATGAATATCATATGTATAATTGAATAAGTTAAAAACAGTAATAAAAGGACCACACCAACCTGTATTGTTTTATTATAAAAAATCCTAGATGCATGAATTCTCCATGGGCACCCTTCGACAACACAATGTGCAATGAATCTTGTCTTGTTAGTTTGCAACTTAGCTAACTTGAAACCTTTCTTAACAGCGTAATGTCGAATAGCTTTCCTGAATGTTACTATGTTAGGAAACAATTGTCCCTTGACAATCTTTAGATTTTTAGGATCATGGAGGACATTTATTTCCTAGGGATCTGCATCATCAATTTCTACCTCAAGAGGAGCACCTCCATCAGCAACAACATGATCATCATTATCAATAGATGGTTGGGCACTGTCAGTGTTGGCTGGGTGTGTAGGTGGTACTAAAATGTAGATGTGCTCATCATCAACCCCAACATACTCCTCTTCATTGTCAAATATGTCTGGCTCCCTATCAGGCTCTACGTTCGACTCATCGGTAGTACAAGGATTGACATCAGTAGAAGCTTGGGCATTTGGAATGGCAGTAGAAGAAGCATTTGCATTTGGAATGATAGCAGAAGAAGCATTTGCATTTGGAATGGCAATAGAAGAAGGATTTGCATTTGGAATGTCAGTAGAAGAAGCATTTGCATTTGGAATGGCAGCACAAGAAGCACTTGCATTTGGAATGGCAGCAGAAGAAGCACTTGCATTTGGAATGGCAGCAGTAGAAGCATTAGTTGCATTTGGAATGGCAGAATCACAAGCATTTGCATCAGGATTGAAATCAGTAGGGTTGACTGCTCCATCATCAGGTGGAATAACACATAAAGGCTCATCAGCTCATACTCAAATGCATCAGCAATAGCATTATCAAAGACTCCTACCAACACACAGCAACACATTTTAGACTTATACATGTCAAACATATCTATCACCTGAATGTCACTGACTAATCTGACATCTTGCACATTCTTGTTAAAGAACCATAGAGATGCAGACTGGTTAGAGGCCCATTTAACTTCATTCTGCAAGCTTTCCATCAACAAGTCTAAAGAAAACGACCCTATCTCGACATTCCACTTAATCACAGAACCTTTGGTGTAAACTTTCCTACCCAACACATCTATTGTATTGAAACCTTCAACTTTAATCTCTAGCGAGAAGAGGTTGGTCCTAGCAGGAAGTAAGCAGATCAAGTCAATGAGTTTTACAACAAATTGCAGTAACAACTAGGGTACCCTAACAACTAGCCTATTCGTCGAGGGAAAGTCATGTCAGATCAAAATGGTTTTAGATGCAGACCTTGGTATGCTATCATCCATTGCTGCAGCTGTGGATGCCATCTTCACTCAATAGATGGGGCAGGGAAGGAGCAGTAGTCGTCGCGGTCAATGTCGGTGCCCTCGGTAGTCGTGGTTGCTGCCGCCGCGAGCAGTAGTCGCCGCCACCACCGATTGTAGTCACCTCCGCTCAACAGATGGGGCAGGGAAGGAGCAACAGTTGTCGTGGTCGACATCGATGACCTCGGTAGTCACGGTCGCTACCACCACTGGTCGCGGTTGCCTTCGAGGCGGATGAGCTAGGGTTCGACGCGAATGATCTAGGGTTTGAGAGAGAGGGGAGGCGGTGGGGAATGGACGGATTGAGTCGATCTAGTCAAATCGGTGCACATGAATGGAGAACCTATGGCACAACAGTCCATACGAATGTACGTACCCGCTATATACGCCTGCATGTGGGCCACAGGTCACGACAAGTGTACATAATGGTATTTTTCAGACTCTAGTGTAATTTTAATGGCACCCTTACAAATAGTTGAATAGTAATGGTATTTCTCATAAATGCGAGAATTATAATGGCACCAATCCAATTAACCCTTAATTTTGTGATGCTTGGGTTTGATCAAAATTTGCAAAAGAATTTGAATTTGGTTTTAATTTGGATTTGAAAATGAAATTGAAAAAATAGAATTCTTTCTCTCCTTCTGGCCCGCTCTAGTTTTCTTTTCTCCGCTGTGGCCCAATCCTTCATCCATGTGGCCTGCTCCCTCTCTCATGCAGTGGCCCAGCAGGCCGGCCTAGCGTCGCTCGCGCTGTTTCCCTCTCTCTCCGCTTGGTCTCGCTAACCAGTGGGTCCTGTATGTCAGTGTTATCTTCAACCTGGAATCGTACCCACGTCGGACTCCGCCGCCTCGACTCCACAGCCGCCATGACTCGTTCGGTGTGTGCTCCAAGTCTTCCCCAGCCATAAATAGCAGTCGCACCATGCCGCCTCCAACCAACCCTAGAGCAAGCTTTGTCTCGTCCCACATCGCCGTGCCATCGCGAAACCCTAGCGCCGCCACCTTCACCGCCTGTTTCACCGAGCCGAGCGCCGCCCTCCATCGCTCCACACTCCAGTAAGTCATCTAGCCGAGTTCGCTGCTTTCTCCTCTATCTTCTAGTGGTCGCGGTTTGCTTCCTTGGGGACCATAGACCAAAAACCACTTGCGCCGCTCGACTCCATCAATGGCGCCGTCAGCTAGCTGACGTTGCTCTTTCCCCTCCCATCTGATCTGCGTCGTCGATCTTAGATCCAATAGCCGATATCACGCAATACCGATTTGGCCAGCCTTTTTGCAAAAGAGCCCCTACAATTTTTTAAGTTCAAACTCGTGGTCCAAAGCGTATTCCTAGAATACATTTTCTTTTTTAGAAAGCGTAGTTTCTTCGGTTAGATCTAAAATACACTTTCATCTATTTACAGTTTTGCCACTAGTCTTATTTAGGCCATAAAATCTTTGTTTTAACTTCAATTTGATCCGTTTAAGTTGCGTTAGATTCGTAATTGCGTAATCTAAATGTTTGTACTACTGTTAGGTATGTTTTCAACTTTTAAAATTTGAGGTTAGATTTAATCTATTATTTTAATACAGGAAATCTTATTTAATTCATAACTTTTTCATTTTAGCTCTGATTTTTGTGATCTTCACGTCTGTGTGTTTGTAGCAAGATGTAGATTTGTTTTACAAACTCTTCATCTTGATTTTTTGTTGATTAGTGTACTGTTCTAATCTATAGCCTTTGTTTGTTTTGCATGATTGCTTCTGGATGCTTGTATGTTGCTATGATTATCGAGTATAGACGGTGAGCAATTCGTGGGTGATTAAGAGTACTACTTTGATGAGTAGGATCAGCAGGAACATTTTGTTCATGGCAAGTATAGCATGGGATCATCCTTATTTTCTATCAACTTTAATACATTTAATTCATATTGCATGTGTCACCTTGATAAGGATTTCCTAGAATTGAACTTATACCTTGTCTTCCCATAGGATATGCATTGGGTAGCTTTGCTAGTGCTCAACTAAACCATGATCTTGTAACTTGACTAATGGTATATGCAATAAACATTAAAACATGACTTTTTAGCAACTTAGAAATAGGTGGCTAGAGTGTTTAGCTACTTTCTAAATGCTTTAGATTTCTCTCCCTAAGGACTTATCTTTAAGCGAACATCAGGGACATACAGTATAGCTATGAGGGCTATATGGCTCTGGCTTTAGCTCAGTATGAGGACCTTTTCTAGCTTATTAGAGGTTACCTTTATGGTGTAAGAATGGATTGCTGAATTGGGTATAGGACAACCTCTACTTTTATGTGTATAGCTGTGATGGAATTGTGCCATTCGATAGGGGGTTCCTATATCTGTTTGCCAAGTGAATCTAATGTCCCTAACTTGTTAGACGAACCTTTAAAAGGCTTCATAGTGAACCCTACCTGCTCACCTTAGAAGTGTTTTGGGAGTAGTTATCCCGGGCATATGGGTATCACAACTCACAGTGAAAGTGTACAACCTCTGCAGAGTGTAAAACTGGTATATCAGCCATGCTCATGGTCATAAGTGGCCTTAGATCCTTATGGAATAGATGATCACTAAGAATTTCATTATTCATGTTTACATTGATCATGTGTTTTAATTGGGATTATGACAACTTGTTGCTACTCTTATGCTAAAATTGTGACAACTAAAAGCTGAATGCTGTTAAACCTTTGTTAAGCCTTTTGAGCCTCATGAACCCCATGTTACACTTGTTAAGTTCGACACGTACTTACGCTTGTTTATTTTCATTATTTGGATAAAATTTTTAGATGGGTAACAGATGGCTATGGTAATGACGACTTTCCTGAGGATTACTAGACTTGTGGTCAACCAGTTGATGTCCCTGTGACATGGAGCTTCCGCGAGAGATTTTTCTTTTATACTTCCGCTGTATTTATGTGAAGACTCTGTCTTATTATACGTGATGTAATAAGCACTTGTGATGATACTATCTATAATTTGTCGGCTTATGTGTGTGACTGATCTCTAGGCGCACATAAGATTATGCATCCCATTTTATCTTTAAAATCGGGTGTGATAGATTGGTATCAGAGCCGTGTTGACTGTTGGACGCAAGCCTAGTTAGCAATGGTCGTTCTAGCCTCTTTGCTTCACTCATTTCATGCTTCCCATCTCACTCTTGTTATTTGCTAAATTTTATGCTTCTTTTACCTCACTCTGTTATGAAAATTATTGCTTCTAATCTAACTAAATCTAATTCTGTAGATTCCTTGTGCCAATAAGACCGCTCGTATCAGCACCGAAGGCTACTACCTATCTCATGGATTGTATGAGCCCATGGAGCCACATGAGGAGGAGGGACCCTAGGAGCAGGAAGTTGACTCACCAGCACCAGCACCTGCACCTATGCCTGAGCCACTCCAGGAAGAGCCCGAAGAAGAACCCAAAGAAGTGAAGGTCATTGTATTGTCTGATGGTGATGAGGACGCCATTCAAGAAGATCAGCCTACCCCTACCATAGGATGGACTACAAAGAACTGGTACAAGCTGGGGTGAATCCTCTATTTCGCACCACCAACTTATGGGGATTCTTTAGACCTACTACGCTGATTGGGACATAGCTGTGGAGTATGTCTACGAAGAACATACACACCCTCTAGGGGACACTTATTGAAAGACTAGGGTGTGCATCTCCATCAGGGATGAAGAGAAGGAAGCATACCAGCTGGACGCGAGCTATTCGCATCATGCTCCTCGTGCTACCATGGAAGATGGCATAGAAGATGCAGCCACTGAAGCTTGCATGGGTCTCCGTGGCTACCGTTTTGAGGATATGAAGGAGGACCAATATTGATTCCTTCCTCGCCAACACCCTGAATTGGAGTGGGCAATGATGGACCCTTAGGGCATGGATCCAACTGCTCAAGTGATGGTACACTTTGGCTATGAGTTAGTAGGAAAGATTCAGTGACTAGAAGATCAGTTAAAGGCACATTAGGAGATTCTTAAGAGATACCAACAGGTGATAGATGACCAAAGTGTGAGCCTCAACCTACCAAGGATTTATGAGAAGCTTTCCCATAAACCTTGCCCATAGGTGTTGGACTCCCTTCTATGTAATAAGACGTTAGTAGCATAGGTCAAGTTGAGTCAAGTCGAGTCTAGTAGTGTGGTGTGAACTTTGGCGTGCCTAGTTGATTTATTATTATGTTTATGTATGAGTTGGATTTTTGTAATGAGTGCTGAAACTTTGTGGGCATGTCCGCAAGTTGCATAGTTAAGAATATTAAAGTTTGAGTCAATAAATAAATAGTTGGGTTTGGTACATCTTGTTCTCTCGGATCTGTTTTTCAGAGCAGTCTGCCTTTATCTCAATGCCAATCTCAATCTACTTAACAAAAAATTATGAATTTTTATGGGAATAATTAGACTTAATTATACTTCTAATGCCTCTGGAATCACCCCTATATCTGATCTGATTTGAGAGATATAGCTGTTTCAAGTTGAAGTTTTTGTGCAGTCTAGAATCTGGAATAGTTTTGGTTGTGTCCTAGTTTTGATTAAACTAATGACAGAATCTGGGCATGTGTTCTGAATAAAAGTTGTAGATAATTTCTTAATATTTCCAACCATATAAATAACGCCTCTTTTGGATATCTAGAACTTGAGATATGACTGTTTTACCGAGCTGCTGATGTTGGAACTCGTCCAAACAATTTTCAGAATGTATTCTATATCTCTATAAGTGTCTATAACATGGAAATCTCTAAATTTTGAATATTTGTGTTGGATGTCTATCGACAAAAGATGCTCGGCAGTCTACTGAGGGATATCCCACAATGGTAGATTTTTCATAGAGGTGAGTGAGATTAGGAGCGAGATGGTAATACAAGCACCAAGACACAAGATTTAGACAGGTTCGGCCGTTAGTATGACATAATACCTACATCCTGTGTTCTGATGTATTGCATTGAGATGTATGGATCGTGATGTATCTTGTCCGCTAGGGGACCCCTGCCTCTCCTTATATACTCTGGAGGGGCAGAGTTATAAGGAAAGTATCCTATGTGGTACTATACAATATCTTGCGATACACGCCGAGCAGCGCCGTGCATGCCTTGATCTTGTGGGCTGGGCCACCTCTGATGGTGTGGCCCATGTCTTGTCTTGTGGATACCGGGGGCCATACACCCACAGCTAGTCCTCAAGCCTGATAGTAGGTGATGTAGTCATGTGGTGCCAGGGTCAGAAAGTAGAAGACTAGCCGAGCAGGCAGCCAGTCCCCGGGTGTAGCCTCAAGATGAGAAAAAACAAATTCACCGCAAGGTGAAGTGTGCCCACTTAGTCCCTGAGCCTGTTGGAAGATGAAGAATGAATCTTGTGGTGAATGTGCTTGTTCTCATCTCGAGGCTACGCCTAGGGACTAGCTACCTGCTCGGCTGGTCTTCTACTTTCTGACCCTAGCACCACATGACTACATCACCTACTGTCAGGCTCGGGGACTAGCTATGGGGGTATGGCCCCTAGTATCCACAAGATAAGACATGGGCCACACCATTAGAGGTGGCCTAGCCCACAAGATCAAGGCATGCACGGCGCTGCTCGGCGTGCACCGCAAGATATTGTATAGTACCAAATAGGATACTTTGCTTGTAACTCTACCCCTCTAGAGTATATAAGAAGAGGTAGGGTCCCCTAGCGGACAAGATACATCACGATCACTACATCTCAATACAAATACACCAAAGACACAGGATATAGGGTATTACGTCGATCAGACGGCCCGAACCTGTCTAAATCGCTGTCTCTGCGCCTTGTGTCACCATCCGGTTCCTGATTACGTGCACCCCCACCGACAAATCTACCATCGCGGGATACCCCTCGGTGGACTGTCGATGATATTCTATCAACAATGTCATATGTCTAGAAGAGGAAGAGTCTGAGGTTGTGGAGGTGTTCCCCCACATCCACCACCACCACCATCGCCTACTATTGAGAAACTTCTGGCAGTGCAGAATCAACCAATTGGTGGAGCACCGCATGATAAGCGTGGTGAATTCTTGGAGGGCCGCTCCCTAGTGTTTTCACATGCCACTGATCTACTAGAAGCAGATGATTAGCTTTGTGCAGTGGAAAAGCAACTTAACATAGCGCAGTGCGACAACCAACAGAAAGTGTTGTACGCGTCAGGACAACTCTAGGGAGAAGCTGTAACACCTCGGGTGTTTAAATATTAAAATCTGACATGTCATCATATGCATTGCAAAGCATTTGGCATTTGGTGAAAACTTTGAGATGCATACTCTAATACAAGTTTATATTTATGTGGTATGTGTTGCATTGTATTGTTTGACTCAAGTTCAAAGTTTGTTTGGATTTTGAATTTTTCAAGAAAACACCACTTTTCAGCATTTAAATCCTACCTTGAAAACCCATTTCAAAATCTAAGTATATTTTGGGGTTGAGCCCAAAAGCAAAAGTGTAGAGCTTGGCAAGTTATACAAAGTTTGTTTTTGGAGTTTTCAAAGTTGTTATGAAAAATTTGAAGTAATTTGAAAAGGCGAGATTCTTTAAATGTTCCCTTTTTGAATTCAAATTTGCATTTCAAAATGTAGACCGACTTAGGGGGTGGTTATAAAAGCAAAGTTGTAGAACTTTAAATTTGGAGCAACTTTTATTTTTGGAGATTTTTGAGTTGTTACATAAATTTGGGAGTAATTTGGATTTTTAAATCGAATGGTAGTTTGGTAATTTTGATGAACAGTAACCGCAGAAGCCAACTCACCATCTACGGTCTTCCTTCTGCTTCCAAACGCGACGGTAGCCGCCCTTGGCTTCGCGCTGGCATGGGAAAGGCTCCTACATGGCTTCTCCTTGCTTCTGAGCCGCTCTATAAGGACTTCACCGTCGCCGTTTTTTCGCCACTCTCCTCCTCTGTTTTCCAGTCGCCATCGCCGCTGCTCTGTCGTGCGTTTGCCATCGCCGTAGTGCCTCCACCATTTTAGCAAAGCTTGTTCCAGCTCCGCCTACTCCTTGCGCACCCAGCCAGCTAGTTCTGGTCACTTGATTTTGCCGGGAACCCCCGTTCGTTGCTCTTCTTCCTCGCGGCCGGCAGCACCGCTGTCGCGAGCGTGTCGCCGTGGCTAGAGCTCTCTGTTTTGTCCACCGTAGTCGCCGGAGCACCGCCATCGTCGACGTTTTGCTCCACCGTGGTTGCTCAGATCATCGACCTGCTTCACCGTTGCTTCTCCGGCCCCGTTCTTTGCTCCATCGAGCTCGTGGTGAGCTACTGGTGCTTCCTATGCACATCGAACCACTCATCCATTGTTCTTCCTATTCAGCTTTATGCTCCAGTGCGTTCGGGGTGAGCTCCTGGTTCTTTCTGAGTTGTTTGTGTGAGCTCCTGGTTCTTTCCGAGTTGTTTGTATGAGATCCTAGTTCTTTCCGAGTTGTTTGTGTGAGCTCTTGGTTCTTTCCGAGTTGTTTGTGTGAGCTCCTGGTTCTTTCCGAGTTGTTTGTGTGAGCTCCTAGTTCTTTCCGAGTTGTTTGTGTGAGCTCCTGATTCTTTCCGAGTTGTTTGTGTGAGCTCCTAATTCTTTCCGATTTGTTTATGTGAGCTCCTAGTTCTTTCCGAGTTGTTTATGTGAGCTCCTGATTCTTTCAGAGTTGTTTGTGTGAGCTGGTGTTTTGAAAATGAATTTTTCCTTTTCCAGAAATGATTGAATAGTGCTGTAATTTGTTATTTTTGTGTAGATTTATTTAGAGCTCCAAAAATTATGAAATTTTTTGTGTGACCTCTCTGTGATGAATATTATTTAAGAAAAATTTGAAATAATATTTTTCAATAATTTTTTAATGTGATAAAAATTGCTCAATTTATTAATAAATGGATTTCTATGATTTTTCTAGACTTATTTAATTGTCCAAAAATTATGAAATGGATTTTTCTAGACTTATTTAATTTCTAGACTTATTTAAGGGTTCATCAGCCCTGGGAAGAGGACAAAGTCTGTCGTTCACAACAAACCTAGAAACAAGAGTTCATCCCTATGAATAGAAAGTTATGGACTGTCGCCATAAGCAGAAGATGTCAATCTCACCTCATGTGTCGGAGGCGCTGGCTCACAGGCATGTTCTCCTCTAGGGTCTCCCTCGCCACATGCTTGCCGCGGTTATCCTCGCCGGCCTTGGAATCAATTAGATCTATAGGAAGGGGAGGAAACTACTACAGGGGTTTGAAGGCAGAGAGATGCAAAGGAACAGGAGCGGTTGCTAGTATAGATGTGTTCGAGGCCAGAGCCCTCGGCCAGTATTTGAAGCCACGAAGCAAAGAGGTGGATGCCTCAGGAAAGTGCAAAGGGTAATCGCCATTAATAGAAGGCAGAGCGTCACTTCGCTAATACCAAGGGAAATGCGGCGTTGAGCGATTGAAGGCAGAAGATCAAGGGGCTCTCATAAGCCACATTTTTGGGATCAATTGGGTCCCAAATATGAAATCAGCTATTTTCAATCGACTCTTCAGCTGAAAAGAGAAAATACAATGAGACAAGTATGGTTATCGTACACAAGACATGTATGTTAACCTACGAATTACAAGCCCAGAATATCCTGAATAACTTTTAAAATTGCAAGCCGAATAGCATTAGCTTTTGCAAGCTTGTGCTCATATTCTTCGGTTGTTCTAGAAGCGTTCTCAAGGCTACCCCGGATGGTTTTGCTCTCTTTTACTTTGGCCAACCGTTCCTGCTTCTTCTGTCTCATGACATCAGGTATTTGGACCAGAATGGACTTGCGACGATCTATGGCAGCCTTCACATTGTTCAGCTCCCTCTCAAGTTCTGCACGCTTGACTTCTAGTTGGGACAACTCTAGATCGGTCCCGAGGGAAGAATTCTTCAAAACATCGATCAACTGCATTAGCTCTTTAACTTCTTGCCTGTTGGAGTCCCTTCTGGCCAGCAAGGCTTCACGATTGGACATGTTCCTTTGGATCATTTTCGCCTTCAAGGCCTGATGTTCGAAAATGGGCAAATACAACAAGACCTTGGAGAGAGCCGGAGATGGATCACCCTTAATGGTCAAGAATACTTTCTGTATCGATTCAATGTCTTGGACCAAATCAGCTATGTTCTTCTCAAATATGGGCAGTATATCTTTCAGCCAATTTCTAGTCTCCTCTGACAAAGATTCAGCAGAGGAAGTGGCTGATGATCTGATTTTGTCTTCATCAAAATACTCCTCGAGATTGAAAGAACAACTCTAGGCTAAAGAATCGAGTGCCTATAGATAGGGGAAGTCTTGATTAAGAGATTTGAATCGGCTTATCGCAGAATGAATGGTGAAAAGGTACATTACCTTCTCTGTAGTAGCCTCTATCAGAAGAAGGGGAGTGGTTGACAATACACCAGTAATATTTGGTTGAATCAGCTCAGAAATCTCAACATCGGTGTCTGCAACATTGGAAGGATTTTAATTTATGCTTGTTGCAAAGAAATGGACAAAGCTATAGTTTCCTCACCATCAAGTGTATGCCGAATCGGAGAATCGACAGTATGGGTATCAACAACAGAGTTGTTCCCAGCATCAGCGAGATTGTTGTTGGTAGGTGAACTGCTAGGTTCCTGTTCTTGCATAGGTGTTTCCTCAGAGAGTATCTGGCATGACAAATAGTCGAATAATTGGGAAGTTGAATATCAAGGATGAAACTGATATTTTCTGTTGTTATGGAAGTATTGGCTGTTTCAACCGAGATCGGCTCCTTTCATAGATCAGCCAATGGAGGCTCAACTAGTGCTGAGTCAAACGCCTGAGATAGCAGTTCCGCACCCAGGGTAGGTTGGGCCGCGATGCTCGATAGCTGAGAAAGAACAAAATTAGTAATTGAGTCTCATTTTTTAGAAGAAGATGAACAGTTTACCTAAGCAGCTGATGGTCTTGTTCTACAAAGTCTTTTCCTAGTGGTAGTTTTTTGGGTTGCCCCTAGAACCACCTTGCACTTTGGGGATTGACATGTCATGACCATGGGAGCAGCATGTGTTCTCATCAATTGTTTCAGGGAAGGTGCAGTTGATCCCATCCTTAAAACTAGACATGGCGGCTGGTAATCTATAGAACGCCCTCTCCTATCCAGGCTTGGAGGATCGAATTTGATGTCCTAAAAGGGTCATTTTAGAGCAATTGGTAGGAGAATTCACCAAAATGATCTCTCTAAAAGAGAATATTAGGTTACCTCACTATTAGAAGTGAATTCCCTATCCAGAGCTATGCACAAAGGGTGGACTGATCCACAAAAGAGATGGGAACGCCAATCTTGTCACCAGGAATCAAAGAGACTAGAAGAAAAGCTGACCCTGACCCAGTCATGCAAGGAGAAGGAAGGAAGGTCTGTCCCCAATCGAAAGACTCTGGAAGCTTCCAGTACATCGCTGATATCTGCTCTTGGCTTTAGAATGTTCTTGAAGAACATGCAAGGAGGAAATTGACTGAGACCAAACTAGCGGACCACAAAAGAAGGGTTGTAAAACTCATAAGTTGGAGGATTGCCTGGAATGGAGGAACCTTTAATCATCTTGCCATGACTGTGATGAAATTTGTCTAGGAGAAGACAGGGCTTGATGAAGGAATTGAAGATCGCAACCGCCGTCTCATCTAAACAGTCGGATTCAAATCGGAATGTGAATGGAAAAGTCAATTCATCATCCTCATTATAAGGCAACCAAGTCAGGACAGCCGCATCAAACCCTCTGTAAAACTTTTTGAAGAGGTGGTCAACATTGAGGTCAATGGTTATGGCTGATGCAGCCTCACCATAGCTTGTACACTGTCGAGTTCTTCCTCCTTCGCCTCTATATTCTTCATCAAAAGTAGAGGAAGGAAAGCTCAAGTCTCTGAGATCAGGCCTTACAATCTTGTGCATGTACAAATTGAGCCACAACTGTATCAGCCACCAAGGGCCACTGATAGCCTGCATTGGTTCATTCTTCAGTAATTGGGTAGCCACCTAGTACATCAAATGATAGGCAGCTCCTAGCAGATATTTTTCGAGAGGGATACCCTTGCCTAATGCCAAGTGCTCCACCATAAGTTTGTGATTGTAAGTCGGACCACAAGATGACCCACAAAAGACAAATTTCTCCAACCACATATTTAGAAAGGCCACGTATTCACGATCGCTGACAGATGATTCATCTTCAACATGATTTAGAATGTAACTTGCCCATCTGGTGCAGTCTGCTATCTTGGCCAATCTTTTGGAGCCGACACCTAAGTACTCATAAGGTTGTACCGATCTAGTGATTCTAAGGACGGACAACATATACACATTGGCCATAGTAATGGTCATTGGGCCATGGCCAAAAACAAAAGCATTCAGAGCATTAGACCAGAAATAAGAAGCAGAGATCAAGAGTGAATCATTCCTCTCCATCTCAGACAACGAAAGTGTTAAGCACTGGTTCAAATCATAAAGCTCCCAGTCTCCACCCTTTTTCGTGGATACCCTACAAAACCAATTTCTCCATCCCTTAGGTGCTTTGGGCTAGTTTCTGAAGGGAGTTTTGTTCCAGGAAGATGAATCTACTGCCGACTGTTTAAAGGGGATCTGGTTGGTTTCTTGGCGGATAAAATTAGATGGATCAGGGTCACCCATAGGCCCAAGGAAATAAGCATTAGGGACAATAGCTGATGAAATCAAGATCTCATTCCTCATTTCCTAGAAATCGAATAAAGTAAGTTTAAGAGGAGAAGGAGTACAGGGTAACGACCGGCACTTGGAGAGCGGATATTTGGAAACATACCTTAGGAACGTGGTCGTTGGTCACCATTACGATTGGAGCAGGTTCGGATCTAACAAAGGTGGCTTGAAAGATGGCTCGAGGGAATGACGGATTTGCTAGGGTTTGAGGCCTTGGCGATGATGGCGTTGGCTGTTGGAGTTGGTTCAGGAAGGAGAAAGCAAACAGGCCATGTGGACTGCAAAAGATACTATTGGGATGTTATATAGAACTCAGGCCAGGGAGTTAGGAGTCATGCGTATATCTCGGATAGTGCAGTTACGGCGTGGTAAACCAGTGAACTGGAATTTTGGGATAAAATCATTTTATCCCAAAATTGGGGGGCATGTGTTTACACCAAAGTTTGGGAGAAGAGTGTGGGAACTCGCAGGCTTCTAGTATTATGCTAATCAAGGAGTTGATGGAGTAAAGGTTGATATCTGCTGGATCGAATGTGACACTGGATCGATTCTTTCTAAATGACGTCAGTAGCCGACGATGATGGAATATGACTGGCATCAAAAAGATACATATTGGACTCTACAAAAGGAAAGATTAGAGTCCAAGTTATCTTAAGATAGGAATATTTCTTTCATACCAAAGATTGTAACAAATCATGCTCGAGTAGGATTCTTGTCTAGTCTTCGGGTATAAATACCAAACCTCGGCTATTGAAAAAACAACCAATCAATCAAATACAAGTCAATTACTTTTTTTTGGCTTCGGCCACCCCTTAGGAGTAGGAGTAGAGTAGATCTCGATGAGTTCTTTAGCAAGTACGGCTGCATCGATCTGGTCGACCTCCACTGCTTGTTGTAAGTACCGTCATGGTTTATACCTCTGTTCGTATGGCTGCATCGATTCAGTCGACCCCCACTACGGCTCTAGTATAAGCTAGTTTTCAACTCTTGCCTAATTCAAGTATGGCCTGTGTGATTCTGCCTCACACCCCACTGCTTGAATTAGATCGAGGTCAAGTTATCGACTCTACCTTTGAATGGCAGTCTTTGGTAGATTCATTAAGTTACCGATATTGCTTATTGCTTTCATTGTTTATCTAATTACAGCAATATCACTCTATCCGATTGAGATTGATCTGGATTGGCCTTATATCTTATTTAACCCATCATTTGCTAATCCTAAACTGATCTAATCTACATCTTAAACGATGAGTTATGTTTTTATTGGCTGTTTTATATCAATCTTAATCATGCATAGCGTGCGGTTAAGGCATGTTCGATCTTGAGTAGATCTATTGGTTAGCAAGAACCGTTCCATGGCCCGTCATCACAGCCTATGGGATTCCACCTCTCACGCCACTGTTGGCACCATGGAGTGGGGATCGTTAGTTGGTAGATCTGTTCCTGAGAAGGCATGACTTTAACTGTGCGCTATGCCTGAATCGGCTGTTTAGCCGATATCGAATGCTTTCACGAACAGTTCACATCATGAGATCGTTGAAGTAGAGATAAGTTGAAAGATGTGTTAGCCCCATGATCTTGTTATTATATTATGACCTGCATGATTCTGCCTCATGCCCCACTGATATTAGTAATGAGTTAGGGCCGTCGAGTCTATTGTTGTTTCTACGGCCTACATGATTCTATCTCATGCCCCACTAGTCATGGTGATAGATGAGATCTAACATGTTCAATAGATTTATCTTTATTAGATGGTTGAGCGGTGTTGAATTGTTTCTTTACATAAATAGGAGTTCGGTTACTTATAATCATTGGCTCAGTATAAACCAATCATCATCAATATCTTATTGCCATTGATTAATGTTTGCTTAAATAATATTTATTCTGAATGATAACAAATTCTTCTTCACATGACCCCATGAGCTCTAACTGACTTATTCTCATGAATATACTGGGATCGGCTATTTAGCCGATTTCCTTCCATATCGGCTCTCATAGCCGTACTTTCGGAACTGTCTAGCAACACTGGCAAGTCCTGCCCTTAATTACTGATGAACTTTCTCTCCTTGTCAATTGTAGGGTTAAATTGACTGGCACGCCTTGGGAGGATTGCGTAGGATCAACCACCCCCGCGATGAAGCTAGGCGGATCTGCTCCATCAAGCGGACCCTTCTGGCTTGCTGCGTGTGTCCTCGGCATGGGACAAAATTCTGTGTCGACACTAGGATCACAATATTTGGATAGGTATAACTATAGTTATGATTTAAACTTGTAACTGTTGTGTGTAGATCAGAAATTGTCTTGTGATGAATATTGGAAATGGATAGAGAAGAGTTATACACTACACCTACTCAGTAAACAAGAAATTAATGATGTTATCATTTAAGTAACTTAACATTATTATCACAGCATCATGTACATTCCCATGTCACATCATCCATGATCCTTCTTATGCATTCATGGAACTTACTTATACATATGCATACAATAGGTGCAGCCGAGGAGATCACGTTGGTGGAACTCGAAGCTGATCCACAAGATGAGAGCCAAGAGGTGCAACACTAGGAGATTCCTAGAGAAGGAGAGCCTAAAGATGATCATCTTCCTGAGTGCCCAGATCACCAGCCTGCCACATTCGTGAAAGGCAAGTCCCGGAGCATTATATGTCTCCCTATTTTATTAATGTCACCTAAGTTACTCGTATTGATGCATTACGTGATAGGAGTTGTTTGGGAACACTTATTGCATATTACCTTTCCTTGTCTAAAAATATCTACCCTGAATCCTATTTAAGTCCAGGAACGCTCCTTATGCTTAGCTTTACTTAGACCGGTAGAAGTCGGGTGATTTCCTATCACCTGCGAGCTATAGGCGATAACTTGATCACGGTTGGCTATATTGTGCTATCGTGAAACATAACTTGGTGTTGTTCATCAATTGAAGACCGAGCGGAGTCTTATGTTGGTGGTGATCATAGTGATTCCATCTGTGTTGTTTAAGGACCGGTCATTGGAGGTCATCTTGTCATGTTGAACGTATGCCTCTCACATAGTTGGCCGGATAAGTCATTCTGACCTTGAACCTGAGTAGCTCAATTTAGGCCAGGCCCGATAAGTGAAAGTGCGCACTCTAAAGGTAGTAAGGATGTGCGGGAAGCCAATGGCGTGAGCCTAAGGGCGGGTTAGAGTCCCGAGCTTCCTGGCAGATTGGTAGTATCTCTGAGGGTGCAGCGTTGATTGGACCCACGATTTGGACCTGAATTGTACCAAAGGTAACCCAAGGTGGCCCCTAATCAGGTTGCCTAGGTGTGTGTTAGGAATATTTCCCTAGCTAGGTAGGAATCGATTCAAATCGCCGTCTCTCCTGGATAGCGAGAACTTGACAAGAGTACGCTTCATCGTAGTAATTGATGGAAGTGTTGGTTATGAGATTATGAAAGAGCTCAACTTGATATGGTTATTATTGTATTGACTTAATGGTACCAACATGTTTGGCATAGGATAGTTGCTAATCTAGTATGAGATAGGATTAATAACTAGTGATTCACAGTTTAAAAGATATTGGATAACTAATGCTTTTTATGCAAACAATGTCTACCAGCTCTACTTATAAAGCCGTGCATACTCCTTGGTGTCTTAGTATTTTAGTTGATGATGGGTAAGTCTAGCTGAGTACCTTCTTATACTCAGGGTTTTGTTCCCATTATTGTAGATAATATTATGTACCACGACTATTGCAAGCACTGCCTTGCTCCTGTAGTGGATGAGGAATAGGACCATGGGCAATGGTCACTTTGTTATATCATCTCACCCTTGTGCTTTTGTTGGAGATGACTGTGGAAAGTAGCTATGTATCTAAATTACTATTGATGTCATTCTGAAATATGTTGCTTCTGCTACTATTAAACCAATATTGTAATAACTATGTTGGAACTCTGATGTATGACAAACTATTTGTGAACTCATTGTAATATGTGGCTTGTATGTTGAATCATGTACGATCTTGGCTTGTATGTTGGTTGATTCGAGATCCTTCGTGATACTCGACAGACTATCAGATTTATATGGGCTCAAGTGTGATGGTTTGACTACCTTGGTGGTTGCTATTGTACTTATGCTCTTATAAATTGGATGGTTCTATTACAGCTGGTATCAGAGCAGGATTCAACACTAAACTTATCACATGTGTAATTAAGACAAAGGTTTTTGTTTTATAAACGTAATTTCTACAACTATAGTAATAAGTTTAGAGTGTTGAAGATTGAACTTAAAACTATAGTGTGCTAGTGCTCATCTCCTTTATGCCTAGTTAAGGACTATTAGGTGGGTATTTAAGAACTAACATGGGGGTTTTTACTTTCATCGTCCATACGGCGTGCTATTGTATGGGTGCCACTCACTTGAGTGGTAATGTATGGATCAATTGCCACTACACTAGGTAAGAAGGTAAGTTGATTAGTGGCATGACCGTAAGAAGTGAGCATACGGTCGGGGAGAGCTAGCTATGATACGAATGTATACGCATGCTTGCATGTGTGTATGGTGCGTATTTAATTGTGGGTATTGTATTAATCATCGGGTAGCTTTGATACATAAGTATATATAAGGGATATATATATATATGGAAGTATTTAGTTTGCTGCTTTCATATATATCTTGCTATCCTTGATATTCAACTTAGAGCCTAGATTTACCTTTCTATACATATAACTGTTGGGTTGGGCTAAAATGAATCTTCTGAAGGTACACTAACAATGAAATGTGTAGCTCGTTTAGTTACGATTATATCAAGAGAACGTATGTATGCCACCACGTATGTCATTAGGATTTATTTTTCTAAGTTTGTGAGGATGTACGGAATTAGCATGCATCATGATACATCATTCATTCATATCATTGCATTGTTCCTCCCCTTGCAAGATCTTATTGTTAAGTAACTCTTTTCTATAATCACGTGTCTCACTTAATTGTAACATTTCGCTACAGATGGCAGCCCTAGGAGCCCCTGTTGCAAGAGACACCTTTTTGGCACTATTTGGGACTCCCACCTTACTATGGAGGGTACTACACTTTGTCGGGTAGGCTGAACCGCCTCGCTATTTTTGGAGCAAAGTGGTAACTGAGGGACAACGGTGGTACGACGTGTGGGTCACTGTCGCTACCCGTGTGGACAACCCTCAGTGGCAAGGATGGAGTATCAAGTCAGATGGACAGACCCTTTGGGAGGGTGCCCAAGTGGCCGCTTTCGAAGTCCTCAGTGAAATCTGTCAGGAATTTGGTGATGAGCTTGTTAATGGGCCTGTTGGATCTTTCCCTCAAGT
The DNA here is from genome assembly GCF_019320115.1 of Miscanthus floridulus. Lineage (NCBI taxonomy): Eukaryota > Viridiplantae > Streptophyta > Magnoliopsida > Poales > Poaceae > Miscanthus > Miscanthus floridulus. The sequence goes on along the minus strand of NC_089595.1, from coordinate 48,307,809 downwards.
GGATGCATCACAGACCACTTGGACCTAGCCAGGCGGTAATGCTTTGGTAAGAGACCGAGATGAAAGAGTAGGAAGCAGTAATGCTGCTATGAGTGCCATGTATGCTATTATGAAGATATTTTACTCTCGCCAGGATAGCTATATCAGCTGTATGCAAGAGCTCCAAAGAGCATAGGCTGCACAGCGCAGGATGCGAGGACATGTGCGTAGGCACCGAAGGGTAGTTAGAGCAACTCAAAATGAGATAGGTAATTATATGACAGCTTTGGAAGCCTATCGAGGGTAGTTTGTCCATGTTGCTGAAAGAGATGTAGCTAGGGCTGAGTTACAGGACGTCCATGCTGAGAGGGACCAGGTCATTCGCCTTGCTGAAACTAGGGAGGTAGCTAGGATCAAGACTATGTTTTAGGTTGCTAGGTAGGCAATGGAGTTTGAGTGCAGAGAGGAGGAACTCACATGCTAGATTGAGGAGCTTCAGCTGGATGTTCATCGTCTAAACAACAGGGTGAACCCAATTCTTCCTCTAGCTCCACCGGTGGAAGAAGATCCCAATGTGTTGATTGTTGAGGATGATGGCATGGAGGTGGACGCCAAGGAGGAGCCCGAAGATGAAGAGGTTGAGCCTTTTGAGGACGACCATGGTGATGGTGTGTCCGACATCGACAGTGACCACCCCAAGTAGTAGCTTAGCTATAATATCTAGCTAGATGCGTTAGCTCTTTATCTTCGATCCTTGTGTAATGAACTCATAATGTAGGTCTTGATTTCATGATGTACCCCTTTTCGATGTTATTAGAACTATGCATGTAATACTTGTGGTGATTGCACTTTTTAATGAATTCCCAATTGTTTTTGGCAAGAAAATTTTAGCATGTATGAAACACGTTATGAGTACGACAAGTGGTTCTTTTGGTGATGTTATGTTGTGGAAATGAATTATTGTGCCTCTGTGTTATTGTATGAACTCAAGATTCTCTCCAATAATTGTAGTATGGCATGATTATACAATTCTTCTGCAATCTCTTGACATCACCCAATAATCACTTGTTGCAACTTTGCATATGACTCGCACTCATGGAGGAGCTAGTACCAGTCATGATCGTGATGATGATCTCCCACCACCACTGCACCCCCACGCCAGCGGAAATGATGGCACAACTCCTGGAGACCAAACGGTTTATGGGGGAAGTACTACGTGGGCTTGCGCAGAACACCGGTCGTGGATGGGGACGGGACCAACACTAGGGACCTGAACCAAATTAGTACAGTGAGTTCAAGGACTTTTTGGACACTAAACCTCCTATCTTTAAGGAAGCAGAGGAGCCATTGCAAGCCGATGAATGGCTTAATACCATTGAGCAGAAGTATCATCTCTTGAGAGTTATAGAGCATATGAAGGCTGAGTATGCCTCACATCAGTTGCATGGACTAGCAGGTATTTGGTGGACTCATTACCTATCTACCCTCATGCTAATGCTCAGGTTACATGGAATGAGTTCAAGGCTGCTTTTAGGGGGCATCATATTCCCCTAGGTCTTATGAGCATGAAATATACAGAGTTTATGAGGCTTACTCAGGGCACCAAAAGTCTCACTGAGTACTTGCATGCCTTCAACAACCTCTCTAGGTATGCGCTTGAGTTTGCGAATACCAATGCTAAGAAGATTGCAAGCTTCAAGAGAGGACTAGTGTGACAGAACCGCCCAATTTATACAAGATCAAGTACGGTTGTCCCCGTTTAGCATGTTGACGTGCACATGCTTTCACTTATATAAACCCAGTAGTCTGCCGGGTGTCACAAAGGACCTCGGTAAATCAACATCACAACCAAGATCACGAGATTAAGCAAATACACATCATATACGCAGAGTTGCAGCGGAAATAATATTACAAATGGGTTCACAAATAATAGTACAAGTTTGGGTTTCAAAACCACTTAGTGAAAACAACATAGCTTTTAAATGATTACATTAATATAAGTTTCAAATACATTGCTAGCATAAGTGACATCCTCTGATAAAAGCATATAGATGAGAAAGAAATATAGAGTCACCGGGCCCACCGGCGGTTAGCCACCATCTTCAACAGGCCAAGAACTTCACATGTAACATGGTGGGATAAACCCTGAGTACTCAAATGTACTCAGCTAGACTTACCCATCATAAACCAAAAATAAAGTGACACCAAGGAGTATGCAAAGCTTTATAGGTGGAGCTAGCTTGACAACATTTTGCATAAAATCCAAGAGTTGAGCTATACCTTTTTACAATTTAGTAACCAAGTTAATTATAGCTATTCATCTCTAGATTAGCAACTAACCTGTGCCAAACATGTGGGATATCATTTAGTAATAGGCAATAGTAACCATAGCCGGTATAATGTTGTAACATCATCATTATCATTATAACCATCAAGTTCAATTAAGTTACTCTACGTTGTCGCTGCTGAGTCAAGTTCTCACTATCCGGGAGAGATAGCGATTCGAATCAATTCCTATCTAGCTGGAGGGGAATTACTAACACAAACCTAGGTCTACCAGCCATGGTAGCCTTAGATCACATTTGGTACAACTCAGGAATCACGGTGCCGAGTAGCACCGCATTCTCAAGGGCGACACTCTACCAGGAAGTGTAGGAATTCTAAGCACCTGACCCCTTGGACTTACACCAATGTCCCCAAGCACATCCTTACTGCCTCCATAGTGCGCACTTTCACTTCTTGGACTTCCAGCCTGAGTTGAGCTACTCGGCTTCGCGGTCGGAATGAGTTTTCTGGCCAACTAAGTGATAGGCATGAGTTCAACATGACATGAGGACGTACAGCAAATCGGTCCTTAAATGACACAGACGGGGATAGATCCACACCCAAGACCTCCATGTCTTGTTGCTTCTCTATCGACATCCCGCTCGGTCTCCATTTATTATTAACACATGCTTATTTCCACGATAGCAAATATAGCCAACCGTGCTTTGGTATCCACCTATATCTCGCAGGTGATAGGAAATCACCCGATTTCTACCGGTCTAAGCATCGCTAAGCATATATTCGATCCTGGACCTACATAGGGTTCAAGGTATATTTTTGGACAAGGTAGTTCTATGCATCAAGTGGTTCTAATCTACTCTTATAACCTAATGCATCAAACATAAAGAACTCAAGTGATATTTATAAAAACATAGGAGGTTTAGAATGCTCTGGGGCTTGCCTATGATCCAACACTAGGTCAGTGTTTGTTAGATGACACTTGCTAGGCAAGTATCTCCCATCCTAGCACTTGTCTAGTCCTTCCATCTTCAGGATAGGTCCACCATACACCGTCTTTGGGTTTGGCTCCAACATCACATCCTTCACATGGTTCATCTAGCGTACCTAGATGAGATACTAGATGCAAGTGCATCAATAAAAGAATAGCAATACGAGATGCATCTCATAATCTATTATAGAAAGATAGTAAGCATATCATGCATGGTACACAAGATAACCTGAGTTAAGCTATTCCATTTAAAACATCTATCACAAGTTAAGATCTCAGGTAACTTAATTTAACACCATGAAAGGCATGAGTTACACTTAGCAACACATAAGGCAATGCAAAGTGAAAGCAATCAACTTGTAAGCACAACACAAAATTTGGACAGCAGCACAGATAACACTTGTTTTACCCATAACTAGAGATCCAAACATCCAAAGAAGGTGATCCTAGACTTTCTAGAAAGCTAATTAAATTATCTAAAACATATTTATTATCATCACAAGGCGATTCCACAACTAACAAGGTCAATCAAGCACAATTGATCACCTCTGTCCCGACTTGGACAGATTCTACCATGCAAATTCACAAACTTATAACTGGAGTTGTACTAATCCAAAAGACATGAAATAAGACAATATGGAAACATTATGAAATTGCCTACAATTCGTATTTAAGAATCCCAGCATGATTCCCAAGTTAAAAGGGTCAAACAGTCACATTTATCAAATCTGGTCCAGAAATTCCAGAGAACTATAATTTCTGAAGACCAACTTAGAACAGTCATAACTCACAAACTATTTGGCCAAATGCTATGAAAATTTAACAAAAGATATTTAAGTGAGTTATCTACAACTTTCTTATTATCATCTTAATATGATTCTACAGATAACAAGGTCAATTAATCCAATGAATGTATCTCTGTCTAAAACATGGATAGAAACTGACATGCCACTTTAAACAGCTATAACTAGAGTTCTACATGTCCAATAAATGTGGTTCTAGACTTTTTAGAAATATTATAAAATTATGAAAAACTTTGTTACAAACACCTAAAGCTAATTATACAATTAAAAAGGTCCCACAATACCAACAAGGCAACCCTGTCTGGGTTTTGGCAAAAACAGCCATAGAGATTTAAGCAACTATAAATAAAAATCTACTAAACCAAAAATTATGCTATTTAGCTTTATGGAAAGATTAAGCAAAGTACTAAAACTCATATATTATCATTAAGTCATGATTCATAACTTAACTGAGCCATTTAATTCAAACATGCAGACCTATTTAGAATAGGAGCAAAGCAACATAGGGTATTTGTTATTTTTATAACTCTTAAACCATCAAACCTAAATACCTGAAATTTTTACCAGACATCAACCATCACATTAGTAGCACTCCATAAAAATTTCACATTTCTTGGAGCAAAACAACTACAGTTATAAAAAAGACAAGGCACAACTAGCATTAAAAACCTAACTTCATAAATCTATTTTTACAGCAAAATATTTAAACTAAAACATGCCATATTATAGATCTACTGCATATATAATTTCATAAGTATTCCAAAAAGTCCTTATTTACTATTTTACGATTTTCCTACTAATTACTACATATTTTCAAAGTTGATCATTCAAATGTGTAAAATCAAGGGAAAGGGAATGTAAATCTTGCACGGGAACCCTGCAAAAAACAAAATTCAACGTCAGCGAATAGGTCCTTCAGCCACTATTTAACTGAGTCTATAGTTTCGTGGAAAGATCCCTCCCTTTCATCACATTTTCGAGCGAAGTCCTTCACACGGTCAAAACACAGGAGCACGCCAGGCTTGCTATTGCCGGCCGAAGGAAGCTCATCGGCGGCGATGGGGTGGCGGCGCAACATGTGTGGGCCCATGCGAACCGGTGCATGGCTTCAGCATGGCCCGCGATGGCCTGTAGTGGCCCGGCCATGCACGGATGCGGCAGCCGCGATGGCTGCGCCGGTGGTGGCGAGCTGCATGGGCGAAGCCAGCGAAACAATTCGATGGGGAGGTGTAGCGCGAATGGAGGAAGGGGGCGGCAGGGTTGGTTGGACCTGAGGAAAAGCTGGAGTAGAGGAACTAGGTGGCCATGGAGCTCAGTGGCGATGGCTATGATGGATGCATGATGCACCCGTGCCCCGCGCGCAAACAGCAGAGAGCAAGGGAGAAAATGAGCGAGCAGGAGGGAGGAGGGAGGGCGCTCGGCTGTCCAAGACGAGGAGAGCGAGGCGAGGTGGCGCTCATGCGACAAGTGAGGACAGCCACGCGGCGTTCGGTTGCTGCACACAGTCTACCATGAAGCCACGCGGCACAGTTCAAATTTTCAATTCTACCTCAAAAGTCCGACTGAACATCGATATTTCTCCCTCATTAATTCCTAATCCGTTATGTTCTGGCACAAAATGTAGTAACAAAAGTTGTAGAGCTACTCTAGATCTCCAACTTTGTTTAAATGATCAAAGTCTAATTAGGCCATATGGGAGAGATACAAGGCTCCAAATCGGGGTACACGAAAACTAAAATCATGAATTCAGTCGTCCCAAACTTAGCCAAATTTCGATCTCCCAAAACAGCCATGGATTCCAACTTGAGGGCTCAGTTTGACTTGCTTACAAGCTGATCTAGCTCTTGGTCTAAAAACAAAGTTTGTTCTAATCAACTCAAACTTCAACTTTTGTTTAGGTTCCACTCCCATGCAAACCTTCTAAGCCACAATTCAAACCAAGTCAAAGTAGCATCACGATAAAGCTTAAATTACCCTTTTTGATCTATTGGAGAATTTTCTAGCTATTTGCTCAATATAAACCCTTCATAACTTTTGTTCAAGAGTGTAAGTAGAGTTGTTTGAGCAAGGTTACAATGTTTGTTTGTCATTACATGTTCTCATTCACCTAATGAAGTGATTCAGGCAAGGGCATAATTGGTCATTTCATGTGACTTCTTGATTCCAAACTTCACGAAACTTTTACAATCATCCATGTGGGTGGAAATTAATGCGAGGCACATGAAAGAAGTACCTTCAACATTACTTAGGTATATATCCAAAAAGGGACAATATGCAAGCAAGGTGTGTTGCCCAAGTTTAAGTTGGAGCTCACTCTTGTAGATTTGATCTTGACACCTTCATCACCACTTAACATGTCATGTTTGAGCTTAAACACATTGCTTAACTGGTGACAAACACCTAGGGTATTTCAACTAGGTCCAAAGTTTATGAAGACTCTAGCAAATAACAAGAGTGAGACTTACAACGAATTCGTGAGTGATGCGCTCACACAAGAGAATCATAATAATATTTATGCTGCATCCAAGAGCCGCAAGAGGGCCTTGGAAGCTAGTGCATCGCAGTAGAGGGCTCCAGTGGTGGTAAGATCCCAATACCGCCCACCTGCCCCAAAATACCGGCCACCTCAGAAGAAGGCCTAGCCAAACCAAGCAAATAAAGGGTATCGTCGGGCATACTCTATTGCTCTACCATCTAAGGGTGGTGTAGGACAAGGCAACTCAAAGGCACCACCAAAGAATCAACCCTGCTTCAATTACAACAAGACTGGTCATTGGGTGAGGGAGTGCCCTTACTCCAAGAAGAACAATCAGAGGCCAGCAGCTGCAAATGCATGCCCGGGGTATGTGCATTACACCACCATGGAAGAGATTCCCTCTGGCGAGGTTGTCATAGCTGGTATGTTTCTTGTGAACAATTACCCTGCAGTTGTTCTTTTTATTCTAGAGCTTCACATTCATTCATGAGTCCCACATTTGCCTCTCAGTATAATTAGAAGGTAGTTACTATAGAAAAAGGGGGCTATTGTATAAGTGTGGCTGGGAGCCAAATCTCCACCAATCAAATAGTTAGAGAAGTACGTATCTTGATAAGTAATAGGGAGTACACTGTCGATATAGTGGTATTGCCTGGGTTGGGGTAGATGTAATTTTGGGAATGAAGTGGATGAGTTGCCATGGAGTTCTTATTGGTACCTCCACTAGAGTAATTATGTTGAAAGAACCCAAGACTAACGAGGCATTTCTGGTGCCCCTTCCTAGAGAGATTGACCTTCATAATATAGCTAATGCCATCCAGCTTCCGACAATTACTGATATTCCTGTAGTATGTGAGTTTCCAGATGTCTTTCCTAATGAACTACTCAGGTTACCACCTGATAGAGAGATAGAGTTCAAGATAGAGTTGTTACTTGGTACAACACCCATCTCCCAAAGACCTTATAGAATGCTGCCAAATGAGTTGGCAAAACTAAAGATACAACTACAAGAACTGTTAGAGAAGGGTCTCATTCGCCCTAGTTCATCACCATGGGGTTGTCCAGCCATATTTGTGAAAAAGAAGGATAAGTTTTTGCGGATGTGTGTTGATTATCAATCACTCAATTCTATGACTATCAAGAACAAATACCCCTTGCCTCGTATTGTTATCTTATTTGATCAATTAGCAAAGGCAAAGGTTTTCTCTAAAATTGATTTGAGATCAGGGTATCACCAAATCAAGATTAGGCCAAAAGACATACCTAAGATGACTTTTTCCACTAGGTATGGTCTGTATGAGTATTTAGTCATGTCCTTTGGATTGACCAATGCTCCTGCCTATTTCATGTACTTGATGAACTTGGTGTTCATGCCCGAACTTGACAAGTTCGTGGTTGTGTTTATCGATGATATCTTGATTGATTCAAAGACTGTCGAAGAGCATGAGGAGCACTTGAAAGTGGTGTTGTCGAGACTAAGAGAGCATAAGTTTTATGCAAAGTTTAGTAAATGTGAGTTTTGGTTGAAAAAGGTACCTTTCCTAGGTCACGTATTATCTAAACATGGAATTTCTATAGATCCATCCAATGTGCAAGAAGTGTTGGATTGGAAAGCTCCCACCTCTGTTCATGAGGTTCAGAGTTTTTTGGGCTTAGCCAGATATTATCGTCGGTTTATCCTAGATTTCTCCAAGATAGCCAAGCCTATGATGAGGCTACTTCAGAAGGATGAAAAGTTTGTATGGACACCAGAGTGTGAAATAGTTTTTCACACTTTGCGGACTTTGCTAACTATTACTCCTATTTTAGCACAACCTGACATTGAGAAACCATTTGTGATGCATCAGGTACTAGTTTAGGGTGTGTTCTAATACAGGAAGGTCAAGTCATTGCTTATGCCTTGGGTCAATTGAGAAAGCATGTAGTCAATTATCCAACTCATGATTTAGAGCTATCAGCAGTTGTCCATGCTCTAAAAATTTGGAGACATTACCGGCTTGGTAATGTTTGTCACATCTACACTGATCACAAAAGCCTTAAGTACATCTACACTCAACCTGAGTTGAATAGGAGGTAGAGAAGATGGTTGGAATTGATCAAGGATTACAACCTAGAAGTACATTATCATCTGGGAAAAGCCAATGTGGTTGCAGACGCCTTAAGCTGGAAGTATCATTATAATTCTTTGTTGGAAGATGGTTTCAACTTATTGCATCTGGCAGTCTTACACAATATCACTATTAGTTGCTGTTGATGCAGGACCCACAGGATACACCGCAAGGAAGAGAGGAGATCTAGTTTGATTAGGATTCCTCCCATGTAATCCTAGTAGTAATACTATCCTGTAATCCTACTAGGACTCTACATTATAAACCGACTAGGACTCTGGCCTCCTAACTATATAAAGGAGGGCAGGGCTCCTTAGATGAGAGATCGAAGGGAGGAGTTGGAGACAACACTTTACAATCAATCTAACGCAAAGGCTAACACCGACTGGACGTAGGGCTATTACTCGATCACGGTCGAGGGCCTGAACCAGGATAAATCGACTATCTCTTGCGTTAACCGTCGAGTTCTGCACACACCGAAGCCCGAACAAACTACCACGGGTACCCCCGTGGTAGGCTATCGGTGGTGAAACATCGATAGCTGGCGCGCTGGGTAGGGGTTTTCTGTGAATTTGCATTCGAGAGCTCGATGGACCTCGACAACATGATATTCTCGATGGGATCAACCTTCATCTTCGGTTCAAGGATCTGTGAGGCAGGCGATGATGGCAAGCTCCAAAGCCATCTCCTTGAAGATTCAGATCACCATGAAGACCTTTCTATTTTAGCAACTATGACATATCAACTCATCGGAAGATTCACGTAGCTCGTGGTGTCCAATCCAACTCAGATTTCATAGCTTTGCGCATCCGACTCAAACTCGAGCTTCGCATCCAAGATGGAGTCTTACCCGAGTTCTTTTGAGAAGCCAAGTCCTTTTTTGGCAAGGTTCCAGAATGCGGCCTCGGCCTATCAAGAATTCAACTCGGAGTACACTCAGAGTCCTTTCAAGAAGTTGGGTCCTTTTCCATTTGGACTCCACAACATGGCAAAATCTTATCAGGCATGGCCCAAAGGATCCCTCAATCTGGTGCTTAGAATGCCACTGAAAGGAGCTCAGGAAGGTCTTGTACTAACTATAACATCCCAAGACTGCATCGTCCACTGGCCAGGTTCTGTTCCTGAGGATAGCGGTACCCGACTAGTCGGCATGACGACAACAACAATTCTACCCTACCAAGAAGGAGACTCAATCTACAACCTTGAAGCCTCTACTAAAGTCATCAACAACTATGACAGTGTGGAAACCAATGCTGATAACAGAACAATTCACGCACAAGAAGTATTCATGGTTCGACGTCCTCGATCACCATTGGTCCCCCCAGAAGCACCCGACATCAGGTCATCGGATGAATCTGAGTCCAACATATCACCCTTTATCCAGGGGCATGATGGTGAGACCGAGAATTAGAAGCAAGCCAGAGAAAGAAGAAACAAATTAAAACAAGGATGCCAACGCCGTGCTAGGCAGCGCAAGGAAGCTTGGATCAGATATGAATCAGATCTGGCCGAGTACAATAGAAGAAAATTAGAGCAAGAAGTCGAAGAAAGACGCGCGGTGAATACACCCTACAATAGGATCTGAGAAGCACTAGAAGAACTTAGAGCGACCTCACATCCCAATGAAAGACAGGAATAGCTCCGGGACCTTCTCTGGTCAACAGCCCTAAGGACACACAATGGAAGGACCTGCTCAAAACTACCTGCCAGGTCAACATCTCATGGGCAGAAAGATCAAAATCAAAGGAAGTCCGCTTTCGAGAGACTCGGACCAAGTGGAAGTCACAACAGAGAAAGTAGAAGGGACCATAGTCAAAACTACCGAGTCGAACAGCCAAGAAATATTAGAAGCAAAGTACCTATTCAGACGGCCCTGTAGAACTACTCTCACTAAGACAACAGTTGGCTAGAAGGAGGTGCTAAATCAGAATACATAGAAACTGGAACGCACGATAGATTCCTCTGTTTTGCAAACAGACTTGCTTCAATACGACTACCTCACAAGTTCAAGCCATCCAACCACTCTAAATATCATGGCAAGACCGAACCAAGGCAGTGGCTCAGAATTTACTTGCAGTCGATTGAACTAGCCGGAGGAAACGATGATATCAAGACCTTGTTCTTCCCCATGGCCCTAGAAACCATGCCCCTCCAATGGTTCGACAAATTAAATCTAGGATCAATCAGAAATTGGGAGGACTTACAAAGAGTTTTCTATGAAAATTTCTTGGGTATCATTACGCACCCCATCACCCACGCAGAATTAAAAGGACTCAAGCAGAAAGGAGGCGAAAGTCTCAGAAATTACTATCGATGATTTGGCGAACTACATGCTCAAGTACATGACATCACCAAATGAGAAGTAATCGAAGCTTTCTCTCAAGGAATCATGGCTAGGTGGCAATTTTAGGACTTCTGCAAAGAAAACCTGAGAAACAATGAAGAATTCAGACGCACAGTAGAAAAGATGATTACTGCAGAGGAGAAGACACGAGAAAGGTTCCTGGATAGAAACAACCAAGACAACCCGATGAGATAACCCCTGAACTCCCAGCTAAAGGTACCCAGATTTTGGTAAATCACCACCTCATAGACCCAGGTTTTTATCAATTATATCAAAGAGAACAAGTTGTCAGCAGATAAAGCAGAGGCTACCCGAGTTGTTCGCAGAAGCAAGAACTACATCCTAGTAGGGCACAAGCTATACAGAAGAGCCGCATCATCAGGAGTACTCCTAAAATGTGTCTCGTTTGAAAAAGGCAAAGAGATCTTAGACAAAATACACTCAGGTTGCTGTGGAAATCATGTCGCTTCAAGAACACAAGTCAGCAAAGCATTCCGCACCAGATTCTACTGGCCAACCGCTCTGAAAGACGCAGAAGAACTCAATAGAAAATGCAAAGGTTGTCAAATGTTCGCAAGACAAGCTCATGTACCAGCTCACAATCTCATCTGCATCCCTCCCGCTTGGCCTTTCTCCTGCTGGGGGCTGGATCAAGTAGGACCTCTCAAGAAAGCAAAATGGCTAAAATTATGCCTGAGCATACTGGCCGAGAGCAAAAGAGCTGAAAAAATGCTTGAGCCCGCCGATGAGGGTAGCTAATAAGCTAACACCCAAACCAAAAAGCAAAATGGCTAAAATTATGCCTAAGTATACCGGCCTAGAGCAAAAGAGCTGAAAAGATGCTTGAGCCCGCCGATGAGGGTAGCTAATAAGCTAACACCCAAACCAAAAAACAAAATGGCTAAAATTATGCCTAAGCATACCGGCCGAGAGCAAAAGAGCTAAAAAGATGCTTGAGCCCACCGATGAGGGTAGCTAATAAGCTAACACCCGAACCAAAAAGCAAAATGGCTGAAATTATGCCTGAGCATACCGACCGAGAGCAAAAGAGCTGAAAAGATGCTTGAGCCCGCCGATGAGGGTAGCTAATAAGCTAACACCCAAACCAAAAAGCAAAATGGCTGAAATTATGCCTGAGCATACTGGCCGAGAGCAAAAGAGCTAAAAAGATACTTGAGCCCGCTGATGAGGGTAGCTAATAAGCTAACACCTGAACCAAAAAGCAAAATGGCTGAAATTATGCCTGAGCATACCGGCCGAGAGCAAAAGAGCTGAAAAGATGCTTGAGCCTGCTGATGAGGGTAGCTAATAAGCTAACACCCGAACCAAAAAGCAAAATGGCTGAAATTATGCCTAAGCATACCGTCCGAGAGCAAAAGAGCTAAAAAGATACTTGAGCCCGCCGATGAGGGTAGCTAATAAGCTAACACCCGAACCAAAAAGCAAAATGGCTGAAATTATGCCTGAGCATACCGCCCTAGAGCAAAAGAGCTAAAAAGATGCTTGAGCCCACCGATGAGGGTAGCTAATAAGCTAACACCCGAACCAAAAAGCAAAATGACTAAAATTATGCCTGAGCATACCGGCCGAGAGCAAAAGAGCTAAAAACATGCTTGAGCCCGTCGATGAGGGTAGCTAATAAGCTAACACCCGAACCAAAAAGCAAAATGGCTGAAATTATGCCTGAGCCTACCGTCCGAGAGCAAAAAAGTTGAAAAGATGCTTGAGCCCGCCGATGAGGGTAGCTAATAAGCTAACACCCAAACCAAAGAGCAAAATGGCTGAAATTATGCCTGAGCCTACCGACCGAGAGCAAAAAAGCTGAAAAGATGCTTGAGCTCGTCGATGAGGGTAGCTGATAAGCTAACACCCGAACCAATCATGAGTTGTTTTCACAACCAGGGAAAGAGCCAGATGCTGGCCACACCCCGAGTTAAGCAAAAAGCTAAAAACATGCTTGAGCTCACCGGACAAAAGCAAAGAAACTAAAGATGCTTGAGATCGCCGGTCCTAAGTCTTTTCAATACTGACAAGAACAAAAAGGCAAAGATCTACATACCCCCAAGTTGTTTACATGGTGCAGATGAAAGCCAAACAAGCACTCGACAAATCAAGAAACTTTGTCAAGCCAACGATCTACATACCCCGAGTTGTTTACATGGCGCAGATGAAAGCCAGACAAACACTTGACAAATCAAGGGACTCTGACAAGACAATGATCTACATACCTTGAGTTGTTTACACGGCGTAGATAAAAGCCAAATAAGCACTTAACAAGTCAAGGCTTAGATAAAAGCCATACAAATGCTTGACCTATCAAAAAATTATCCTACAATAGATGAAGGAACACGACCACTCTAAACTGCGGATGCGTGCCACACCAAAGAAACGACTACTCAAAAAAAATTCTGATCACTTGGACAACTCATTTGAAGAATAAACAAGGCAAAGACATCCATGCAAAGAAGACATCAACGAAAAATAAAGAATCTTCATTCAAAAAGGAGTATAATATCCTATTATAGAGGCTGGCGTACAAAGGTCAATTACATCAAGCATCATCATCAAGAGAAGAAATATCAATATTAAGATTATCCATAATCCTCCTGGCTAAATCTTCGACCTCAGACTCCACCTTTTCAACGGCATCCAGATATTCTTGACTCTCGGCTTCCTCCACAATCTTGGACAAAGACCTCCAGAGCAAGAACCCAAAACTAGGCAAGAACATTTTTGGTGCATTCAAGATATACAAGAACTACAAAATATGCCTGAGAGCTGCTCTACTTCAGAAACTATCATATTCATGACTACGGAGATTTCAGACCACGCAACAAAATGCTCGATGAATCAAAACAGCACACCAGGAGGGTATTTATAGACTAAAGAAATGGTGCACATGGACCAGGAGCACCAACGGAACAAACCTAACAAAGGACACAGTGAAAAGGCAGAATTCAATGAAAGAGGACTTAGGCGTGAAAGAACAGTACTCAAGAACAAGCATGTTTGGAAGAATATACCAACACTGTACAACTCTTGAACAAACAGCGTTTACACTCAACCACCACCATACAACTACATCTGACAACAGTAGACTACCAGAGAATATACCAAGATCCAGTTCTTTTTGAATAAAAGAACCCAGATATATGCTCGGGGGCTGCAATAGGAGAGGTTTTCAGTTCTTTGAATAACTCAGATTCAAGACCCTCCAACTCTTTGTTCCAAATAGCAAGAGGCTCGGAGGCTACACTCAGTGAGTGCACTTTTTCTTCAAAAAAGTGCACATCACTTAGAAGAATTCTTCAACATAGGAGTTTTAAAAAAAACATAAGATTCAAGACCCTCTAACTTTTTGTTCCAAATAGCAAGAGGCTCGGGGGCTACACTCAGTGAGTGCACTTTTTTCTTCGAAAAAGCACATGTCACCAAGAAGACTTCTTCAAGACAGACCACTTCAAGGCCTCAAGACAAAAAGAACCCAGACCGAGCTATATCCGAGTTCTTTTTGATAAAGAACCCAGGTATATGCTCAGGAGCCCTTCGACGAAGAATCAGAGCAATTTCAAGAAAAGACCCTCCAGCTCCTTGTTCCAAATAGCAAGAGGCTCGGGGGCTACACCTAGATGGGAGTACTTTTTCTTCAAAAAAGTACACACCACTCGAAGATCCCAAGAAGTGCTACATGGTTTCACTCAAGAAAGTACTCGAGCGATGCTTGTTCCTGCTTGGCAAGACCTAGAGGAACAAGACAAGGCTTTCGGAGTTCAACCATGAAGTGCTTGAGGGCTTGTCGATGCAGGACCCATGAGATACACCGCAAGGAAGAGAGGAGATCTAGTTTGATTAGGATTCCTCCCATGTAATCCTAGTAGTAATACTACCGACTAGGACTCTGGTCTCCTAACTATATAAAGGAGGGCAGGGCTCCTTAGATGAGAGGTCAAAGGGAGGAGTTGGAGACAACACTTTACAATCAATCTAACACAAAAGCTAATGTCGACTGGACGTAGGGCTATTACTCGATCATGGTCGAGGGCCTGAACCAGGATAAATCGACTGTTTCTTGAGTTTACCGTCGAGTTCTGCACACGTCGAAGCCCAAACAAACTGCCCCGGGTACCCTCGTGGCAGGCTATCGGTGGTGAAACATCGATAGCTGCTCTCTTGAGTCAGAAATCATTGAGCTCTAGAAGACTGATGTTGGTATATTCCACCTAAAGAAGAAGATGAAATAAGAAGAAAGTAAGCATTTTCGATTGGATGTGAATGGTGTTCTATGGTTTAAAGATCGGTTGGTAGTGCCAAAAGATAGAGAGCTTAGGAACCAGATCTTGGATGAAGCTCATTCATCCAAGCTATCCATTCACCCGGGTAGCAGCAAGATGTACCAAGACTTGAAAACTCGATTTTGGTGGACAAAAATGAAGAAATAATTGTGGCATACGTTGCTAGATGTGATAACTGTTGCCGAGTTAAGGCCATTCATATGAAACTAGTAGCATTACTTCAGCCACTATCTATCCCAAGTTTGAAATAGGAGGACATTAGTATAGATTTTATTGTCGGACTTCCAAACACTCAAAAGGGTCATGATTCTATATGGGTAATTGTTGACCGTCTCACCAAGTCTGCACATTTTATTCATGTCAATGTCAAGTGTCGACCTCGTCAATATGCAAAGTTATACATTGATCAAATTGTAAGGTTGCATGGAGTACCTAAGAGTATTGTATCAGATCGAGGGCCCCAATTTGTTAATCATTTTTTGGAACACCTACACAAGTACTTAGGTAGCACATTGATTCACAGCTCTACTTATCACCCTCAGATAGCAGGTCAAACTGAGCGTGTGAATTAGATCTTGGAAGATATGTTTAGAGCATGTGTGATTTCTTCCAAGGGTTCATGGGAGGATTGGTTACCTTTGGCTAAATTCTCCTACAATAATAGCTATCAAGAGAGCATCAAGATGGCTCCGTTTGAAGCTTTATATGGTCGCAAGTGTACAACCCCTCTTAATTGGGTTGAGCCTGGTGAAAGAAGATATTATGGTATTGACTTTGTCAAAGTAACTAAAGAATGAGTTCAAATCCTTCAATGACATATAGAAGCTGCTCAATCAAGACAAAAGAGTTATGCAGATAAAAGGAGAAGTCCTATTGTGTTCCAAATTGGAGATTATGTGTATCTAAAGGTGTCCTCAATGAAGAAGGTACAAAGGTTTGGAGTGAGACGAAAACTTGCTCCTAGGTATATCGGTCCATATCAAATCATTGCACAAAAAGGACCAGTAGCCTACAAACTCCAGTTACCTCTAGAAATGAGAGCTATATTCAATGTTTTACATGTCTCCCAACTCAAGAAATGTCTTTGTGTGCCCAAAGAAGCTATTGAACCCGCTAGTGTCAAGATCCAGTCGGATATGACCTATGAAGAAAGACCTATTCGAGTGCTTGAAGAAATGGAAAGAGTGACCCGTAGCAAAGTCATTAAATTCTACAAGGTGGTATGGAATAACCATAGTGAGCAAGACGCTACGTGGGAGCGAGAGGATTATCTTCATGAGGTCTATCCGGGTTTCTACGAGAGATGGTTGGTAGTACAAATCTCGGGATGAGATTTCTTTAAGGGGGGAAGGGCTGCAACACCCTAGGTATTAAGCATGCATTTGGCATTAGCATTGCATGAGCACAAGAATCATTGATCATTCATGAGCATAAGCATCTTAATTTCTATCTCTATGTTTGCTTATATCACATGTGTTGTCACTAAATGTTTTACATATGATAGGGTTTACATGTAACCAATCTATAAAATGTTTGTGGGACCTTAGGAGTACCTTAAACATGCTTAGATTGTCATATGGAACAACTTTGGTATTCATGACTTGGACCCATTTGGCCTCTAAGTCATGGTTATGTTGTAGTCTTTCATTTTCAACTTGCATGTTTGACCTAAGTTGAACTATAGCATAGAGTGTTTGCATGGTAGTGCACACTTAAGCAAAGTTGTAGTACTTGACTACAGTAACAACTTTTATTTTTGGGTCAAGACCTAATTCGGTGCATAGCATGCTCAAAATTAGCTTACAAGTAGCAAGGAATGTTGTTTTGGACTTGCTAAAAATTTTCTAAGTCTTTATGTTGCTTACACTTTCGATGTACCTCACTTGGGAGCATTGTAACTCGCTAACCATTAAGAATTTGGGGATGCTTCTTAAAACAAGTTTGTAGATTACATGTAGCTCTACAATTTCTATTCAGGGAATTTTTACTAACTTGTCGACATAGAATTTCATCCCGTGTCGAGGGCGCATGAGCAAGCCAGAAGGGTCCGCTCGATGAAGCTAGAGATCCACCTAGCTTTAGCGCAGGGATGGTCAATCCTATGAACTCCTCCCAAGACATGCCAGTCAATTTGACCCTGTAATTGACAAGGAGGGAAATTTTATCAGTAATTAAGGGTGAAACATGCTGGTGTTGCTAGACAGTCCCGAATGTGCGACTCTGAGAGCCGATATGAAAGGAGATCGACTAAATAGTCAATTCCAGCATATCTATAAGAATAAATCGATTAAAGCTCATGGGATTGTGTAAGAAGAATAGGTTATCATTCAGGATGAATATCATTCTTTGGACAAATATTAGTCAATGGCAATAAGATGTCAACGATAATTAATTCATGCTAAGCCAATGACTGCAAGCAACCAAACTCCTTTATAAAAGAAATAGTTCATCAACATTCAACCATTTAATAGAAATAAATCTAATGAACATGTTAGATCTCATCTATCACTATAACCAGTGGGGCATGAGGCAAAATCATGCAGGCCATAGAAACAACAATAGACTCGACGACCCTAACTTATTACTAATATTAGTGGGGCATGAGCTAGAATCATGTAGGCCGTAATATAATAATAAGATCATAGGGCTAACACACCTTTCAACCTATCGCTACTTCAATGATCTCATGATGCGAACTGTTCGTGAAAGCGCTTAATATCGGCTAAAACAGTCGATTCAGGCATAGCACACAGTTAAGTTCATGCCCTCTTAGAAATAGATCTACCAAATAATGATCCCCACTCCACGGTGCTAACAGTGGGCTGTGAGGTAGAATCACATAGGCCGTGATAACGGGCCATGGAATAGTTTTCGCTAGCCAATAGATCTACTCAAGATCAAACATGCCTTAACCGCACGCTATGCACGATCAAGATTGATGTAAAACAGCCGATAAAACATAACTCACCGTTTAAAGTGCAGATTAGATCAGTTTAGATTAACAAACGATAGGTTAAAAAAGATATAAGGCCGATCTAGATCAATCCTAATCGGGCGAAGTGATATTGCTATAATTAAATAAATAATGGAAGCAATAAGCAATATCGGTAACTTAATGAATCTATCCGAAGGAACGCCACCCTTAGATAGAGCCGATAACTTGACCTTAATCTGGTTTGAGCAGTAGAGGTCGACCGGATCGATGCAGCCATACTTGAACTAGACAAGAGTCGATAACTAACTTATACTAGAGTCGCAGTGGTGGTCGACCGGATCAATGCAGCCGTGCGAACAAAGGTATAAGCCATGACGGTACTTACAGACAAGCAGTGGAGGTCGACCAGATCGATGCAGCCATACTTGTTGAGGAACTCGCCGAAATCTACTCTACTCCTACTTCTAAGGGGTGGTCGGAGCCAAAAAATGTAAATAACTAGTATTTGATTGATTGTGTGTCCTTTATAATAGCCGGGGTTTGATATTTATACCCAGAACCTGCGCATGACTCCTTTCTAAGCGTGACTCATCACAATTTTTGACCCTAGAGAAAACATTCCTAATTTAAGATAACTTGGACTCTAATCTTTCCCTTTTTGCATCGTCTTAAGGTTTTGAAATTGCTATAAAATCCTTGCTCTATAAATCTTGATATTTTCTTCCCTACTATATATCTATCCATGATATTTCTCCCCTCCTTGATGCTTGTTTTTAAGTCTTTGTTCTCCTCTTCACTCCTTGATTTGATGTGCTTTTAGAACTATTCCTCACCATATTCTTGCGTAATCTAAAGATGAGTCTTAGGATTGTTACCCCTAGTACAATGAGGACGATAGTATCGTAAGTTGAGTTAATGATTGAATTGTGCATCTTTATTGCTTGTTGAATTGCCATTATGCTTATGGTTGTTTTGAATCTTTGTAATGATTGTAATGATTTTGTTGGGTGTTCCCGCAATTTTATTTAATTTATAGTCCTAAGACATAAGGATTAATGCAATAAATAGATGGGTTCCATTTATCTCCTGTTTTCTATATTCTGACTTTTGGGAGCAACCTGTCTTTATCGGCTTATATCTCTGTTCTTGGATGACCTAAAATCATGAGGAAATTCTGGACAATAGTAGACTTCAATATCTTTCTCTAAGCACAAGAATCAGCCTCATATCTATTTTGGTTATGGAGATACAAAAATCACAAGGCGATGCATCTGTGCTGTTTGGAATCTAGAACAGTTTCTGTTCTGCACGGTTTTCGACCAAGAAAACTGAGGAATTTGGAAAAGTGTTTTATAAGGAAGTTGTGGAGAATTTTATAAGCTTTCCAACGATATAATCTACAACTTTATTGGATTAATAGAATGAGAGTTACAGTTGTTTTCCTGCACTGCTGATTTTCTACTCGTGAGGAATTCCAGATTTTCTTGTTCTTGCCCATATACGAGAGTATCATTGGGATGACAGAATATCTTGATATTAGTTAACTCATCTAGAAGGAGATGCAAGATATACTTTGGTGTCCCCTAGTTTATCTTTTCTTAAGGGGGGCAGCCAAGTTGAAGAATTTTGTAAGATGAAGTATCATGTGTTCTAGTTTGCGCAACGGAAGCGTGGTGGTACCCAAAGATGTGTGAGAAGGAAAAGTAGTACCTTGTTCATTAAGTCAACTAAGAAAGCGTGAGTTGAACTACCTAGCATGTTCTCTGGAGTTATTCATTGTGAAGAATGGAAGTAATATCTTCTTGGAAGTAAAAGTGACATATAGGAGGGTCACAAGAATCTACAGGACATCTTCACTAAGTTGGTCTTGAGCTTGTGGTATTCTCATTGGAATGAAATTGATTATGACTTGGAAAAGTGCTATCACTTGGAGAAGCAAGTCATGGTCGATGCCCTTAGCAACAGACTATCATGCTAAGAAGATTCGGGTGACACCAAGGACCAAGAATTGTGTTCCCAGTTCGTAACTTGACCGAAATCATAAATGTTTTGAAGATTGGTAGTAGAATCCCCTTCTGACCAAGAGATTCGTCAAGCTTCGTTGGAAGGTGAATATTTTAAGAAAGAGAATTGATATTACGGACTAAAGGAAATGTGGCCTAGTAATTGGAGTTACCTGGGAATTTCTCAAGGTACCTATTAAAATCTTGGAATCAATTTGGCAAGTTACTTGGAGTAAGGTTAACAGGTATGCAAAGTGAAGTGGGATCCTTATCAAGACAATGGAACTACATGAGGAAATAAAGAAGAGTCTAAAGACGGAGTATCCCTATCTCCAAGTCGACATCTTTCGAATCTCGAAGACGAGATTCATCTTAAGGGGGGTAGAATTGTAACACCCTAAAATTTGCACTTTTGAACATAGGGTTAAAATGATTTATTTCTAAATTTTGTGCTCATGAAATATAGGAAAACATTTTTTTTATTAAATTAAAATTCATCATAAGGATTAGCAATATGTTTGTGCATACATGCCCTTGCATTTGATGTATTTGATTGAGTGTTTAGATTAAAATTTAAAATGATTTCAATTGCTTTTGAAAAGAAATTAAAAATGGCTATGAAATAAAAGAAAAGGAAATTTGAAAATAAAAGGATTTAAAAAGGTGTAAAAGTTATCTTTGAAAACTTACCAAAATTTTTTGTCTATGTCTGAATTGAAAAGTGAATTTGAAATCCTATACAAATTTGATTTGGTTTGTGTTTGGATTTGGTTTTGTAAATGAAATAGGAAAAAATGGGGAAATGGAAAAACACCCCTCTTCCCCTATCTGGGCTAGCGACCAGCCAGCCCAGCCGAGCCGTCCTCTCTCCCTCCTCATTCCCCCAGCCCAGTTCCTTCTCAACTCCCGCGGCCTAGCAGCAAGACGGCGCAGCTCAGCAAGCCGACCCGCCTCCATTTTGCCCGCTCAGCAAGCAGGCCACGCTGCATTGCCCTCTGTCTCATTGACCACCCGGGCCTGCTTGTCAGCTCAGCCTCTTACCTCTCCTCGTCATCGAAACAGACTCGCATAGAGGCCGTGACCACCACGCCCATGTCTCCTTCCATTGCCATGCCTATCAAGCTAGACAGCCACTTAAATAGCGATCCTCCGTGCCCCTTTCATTCCCTGCCGAGGCTTAGGACCATCAGCCACGTCGTCTGTGCCCCAGCACCTCCCCTCGATTCCACCGAGAAGAAGCCATCACCATTGGGTCCTTCCGCTGTCCCTCTGTCATGGTAAGATGATTCCCAAGCTTCGGGAGTACTCCTCGAGCATGCTGAGCCCCTTTTCTTCCCCTTTTTCCCCCTGTGCTGCTCTGTGCCATGTAGTAGTCATTCCGTCGATGCCATAGGTCGCCACTCACCGTCTCTATTCGTCGATAGCCGCAATTGATCGCCTAGTCAAGTTCGCCTTAGCTCTATCTAGCTCCCGAGCCAAAATCCGAGCCTAATTGAGCCTGTAGGCATTTTCCCCAATCGTGCCAGCGAGAAATCACCAAACGCTGACCAAATTTGCCACCGTCGGCCACTGTTCTGGTAGCCATGTTTTTTTCTCACTCACCGATTCGATCACGGCCATCCAAATCTAATCCGGTGGCCCAGGATCAAGGATACCCCTTCGCTGCTAGATTTGCAAAAGAGCCCCTCTAGTTTTCTGTTTTTGAACCCGCAGTCCAAAACGTTTTCTTTGAAAGCGTACTTTATTTCGGTTAGATTGAAAATACGTTTTCAGCTATTTACAGATTTGCCACTGATTTTTTGTTTTAGCCATAATTTCTTCGTTTTAACTCCGATTTGACCCATTCAACTTGCGTTAGGTTCGTAATTTCATAATCTACATGTTTATGCTACTGATAGATGTGTTTTCAACTTTTAAAATTTGTGATTAGATTTAATCCATTATTTTATTAAAGGAAATCTTGTTTATTTCATATCTTCTACGTTTTAACTCTGTTTTAGACCATTTGAGTTGCGTTAGATTCGTAGCGATAAGATCTACGTGTTAGTAACAATGGTTACCATGTCACTACTTCTGGAATTTCATGGTTTAAATTCTAATTTGAATAATAATTATGCAACTAGGTTTTATAAACAAAATATTATTTGTTTTACTTTAGTTTTATAATTCGAATCTAAATTTAACTTAATTCAATTTATATAAGATTCTATATAGTTAAGATAAATGAAGCCTATAGTTTTCTTTTCCACATATATAGTAAATCTATCGATAGATGTATCTTTTTAACCATAGTTTCAGTTAGCGTGCCTCTCGCATTTGTGTGTTCGTAGCAATGCGTAGAATCATATTTCAAACTCTTTCACTTAATTTTCTATGATTGGTGTACTGTTCTAATTTAGATCTATTGTTTGCTTCATGTATGATTGTATGGATGCTTGTGTTGTGCTTTATGATTACGTCCAGTCGGTGAGATATATGTGGTGATCAAAAAGAAGAAGAAGAAGAACATTGAAGATTAAAGCTTCCGAAGGATCGGTGTTTAAGGCAAGTATAGCATGGAATCTTCCTTGTTGTCCTATACACCCTTAATTATTTAATTCATGCTGCATGTGTCTACCTTGACTGCCACTAAGGATTTCCTAGTACTTTGTTACCTTATACCTTGATACCTTTGGGTTATTGCATTGGGTAGTATGATGCTAGTGCTCAACCACAACCATGATCTTGTAACTTGACTAATGGTATATGCAATAAACACTAAAAGATGCTTTTTAGCAGCATGGAACTAGGGGCCTAGAGCATTTTGCTATTTTAATGTGCTCTAGATTCCTCTCCCTAAGGACTTATTTGTAAGTGATTATTCGGGACTTATAGTACAGCCGTGAGGGCTATATGGCTCTAGCTTTAGCTTAGTATGAGGACCTTTTCTAGCTTGTTAGTGGTTACTTTATTGGCATAAGAATGGCTTGATGAATCGGGTATAGTGCGGCCTCTGTCCCCTTGTGTATAGGCTACGTGTCATTGTGCCATCGGGAAGGGGGGCTCTACATCTGTTTGCTGAGTGAATCTAATAGCCCTAACTTGTTAGACAAACCTTTGAAAGGCTTCATAGTGAACCCTACCGACCTTCCTTGGAAGTGGGTCAAGAGATTAGCTACCTCGAGCGAAAGAGTAAATCATGACTCACAGTGAAAGTGTACAACCTCTGCATATTGTAAAACTAGTATATCAGCCGTGCTCATGGTCATGAGCGGCCTTGGAACATTTACGGAATAGATGATCACTAATGGTTAATGATGATGAACACTGATGATACTGATGATAAAGATGCTCACTAATGATTATTATTTATGCTATTCATTATTCATGTTTACCTGATCATGTGTTTATGGGCTTGTGATAAACTTGTTGCTACTCAATTGCTAAAAGATGACTCATTAAAAGCTAATCACAGTTAAACCAGTATCAGCCTTCTGAGCCTCATGAACCACATGTTATATTTGTTGAGTATGACATGTACTTACGCTTGCTTTACTTTTCAAATATTTGGATAAAAATCCTGGATGGGTACTAGATTGCTAGAGTTTGGAGGAATTAGGCTTGTGGTCAATCAGTCAGTTGTCCTTGTGGAAGTGGAGTCTTCACCTAAAGATCAGAGTTGTCTTTCCGTTGTCTATACTCTAAGGTTGTATTTTTTATACTAAGTATGTTATATATTGAGCATTGTCTATTGATGTTACCCTTATTTGTAGCTATATGTGAGATTTGACTTTCTAGGCTCACATATGGTGTGTATCTGGTTTTGTTCTTAAAACCGGGTGCTACAGTCTAGCTGAGTACCTTTTTATACTCATGGTTTTATTCCCATTGTTGCAGATAATATTATATACCATGGCTATTGCAAGCATCGCCTTGCTCCTGTAGTGGATGAGGAATAGGACCATGGCAATGGTCACTCTTTTATATCATCTCACCCTTGTGCTTTTGTTGGAGATGACTGTGGAAATTGGCTATGTATCTAAATTACTGTTGATGTCGTTTTGAACTATGTTGCTTCCGCTACTATTAAACTAATGTTGTAATAACCATGTTGGAACTCTGATGTCTGACAAACTATTTGTTAACTCATTGTAACATGTGGCTTGTATGTTTAATCATGTTCGATCTTGGCTTGTATGTTGGTTGATTCGAGATCCTTCATGATACTCGATGGACTACTAGATTTATATGGGCTCAAGTGTGATGGTTTGACTACTTTGGTGGTTGCTATTGTACTGGTGCTCTTATAAATTGGATGGTTCTATTACATATTGTGTCTACATGGAGTTTCCAAGAAAATTGTGTCTGATCGAGATACTCAATTTACGTCTCATTTTTTGCAACAAGTACATTGTTCGTTGGGAACAAAGTTAAATTTTAGCACAGCATATCACCCTCAGACAGATGGACAAACTAAGAGGACTAATCATATTTTAGAGGACATGTTGAGAGCTTGTGCGTTGCAGTACAGTACAAGTTGGGACAAGAGTTTGCCTTATGTAGAGTTCTTGTATAACAACAGTTATCAGAAGAGTCTCAATATGACACCTTTTGAGGCTTTGTATGGACAAAAGTGTAGAACCCCATTGTTTTGGAATCAAACGGGAGAAACTCAAGTATTCAGACCGGATGTTTTAAGAGACGCAGAAGAGCAAGTAAGGATGATTAGGGATAACTTGAGAGTGGTACAGTCTCGATAGAAGAGTTATGCTGACACTTGGAGAAGAGAATTGGTTTTTGAAATAGGATATTATGTTTACCAGAAGGTGTCACCTATGAGAAGTGTGAGAAGGTTTAACATGAAAGGAAAATTAGCACCAAGGTATATTGGGCCTTTCAAGGTTTTAGAGAGGTGTGGTAAAGTGGCTTATGAGTTAGAATTGCATAAGAGTTTGTCAGGTGTACATGATGTATTTCATGTGTCTCAATTAAAGAGGTGTTTGCGTGTATGGAGCAGATACTGTTAGAGGAGCTTACAGTTAAGGAAGATCTCACCTATGAGGAATTTCCGGTAAAGATGTTGGAGACAGCAGAAAGGGTTATGAGGAGCCAAATTATAAAGATGTGTAAGGTTCAGTGGAATCGGTATACATAAGATGAGGCTACTTGGGAAAGAGAAGATGATCTGAGGAAAACATACCCGTAGCTTTTTGAGTAAACATCATCCGAATCTCAAGGACGAGATTCATTTTAAGGGGGGTAGAATTGTCACACCCTAAATTTGCATCAATTTAAAATAGGTAAATTTGATTTAATTATGTATTTTGTGAGCATTTAAATTTAGAAAAATAACAATTTTGTTAAAGTTAAAATCAAATATAAGGTCTAGCCACTTGTTTGTGCATTCATGCTGATGCATACTTAATTATGTGATGCTTGGGTTTGATCAAAATTTGCAAAAGAATCTGAATTTGGTTTTAATTTGGATTTGAAAATGAAATTGAAAAAGAGAATTCTTCCTCTTCTTCTTCTCGCTCGCTCCAGTTTTCTTTTCTCCACCATGGCCTAGTCCTTCATCCGCAGGGCCGGCTCCCCCTCTCACGTAGCGGCCCAGCGTCGCCCACGCCGTTTCCCTCTCTCTCCGCTTGGTCTCGCTAACCGGTGGGTCCCACATGTTAGTGTTATCTTCAACCTAGAATCGTACCCATGTCGGACTCCGCCGCCTTGACTCCGCAGCCACCATGACTCCGTTCGGTGTGTGCTCCAAGTCTTCCCTAGCCATAAATAGTAGTCACACCGTGCCGCCTCCAACCAACCCTAGAGCAAGCTTTGTCTCGTCCTGCATCACCGTGCCACCGCGAAACCCTAGCGCCGCTGCCATCACCGCCCGTTTCACCGAGCTGAGCGCCACCCTCCGTCGCTCCACACTTCAGTAAGTCATCTAGCCGAGTTCGCTGCTTTCTCCTCTATCTTCCAGTGGTCACGGTTTGCTTCCTCATGGACCATAGGCCAAAAACCACTTGCGCTGCTCGACTCCGTCAATCGCGCCATCATCGGTGTCACCGCCGGTTAGCCGACATTGCTATTTCCCCTCTCGTCTGATATGTGTCGTCGATCTTAGATCCAACAGCCGAAATCACGCAATACCGATTTGGCCGGCCTTTTTGCAAAAGAGCCCCTACAATTTTCTAAGTTCAAACTCACAGTCCAAAGCGTATTCCTAGAATACGTTTTCTTTTTCAGAAAGCGTAGTTTCTTCGGTTAGATCTAAAATACACTTTCATCTATTTGCAGTTTTGCTACAAGTCTTATTTAGGGCATAAAATCTTTGTTTTAACTTCGATTTGATCCGTTTAAGTTGTGTTAGATTCGTAATTGCGTAATCTAAATGTTTGTACTACTGTTAGGTATGTTTTCAACTTTTAAAATTCAAGGTTAGATTTAATCTATTATTTTAATAAAGGAAATCTTATTTAATCCATAACTTCTTTGTTTTAGCTCCGATTTTCGTGATCTTCATGTCTGTGTGTTTGTAGCAAGATGTAGATTTGTTTTACAAACTCTTCATCTTGATTTTATGTTGATTAGTGTACTATTCTAATCTATAGCATTTGTTTATTATGCATGATTGCTTCTGGATGCTTGTATGTTGTTGTGATTATCGAGTATAGATGGTGAGCAATTCATGGGTGATCAAGAGTACTACTTTGATGAGCAGGATCAGCAGAAACATTTTGTTCAAGGCAAGTATAGCATGGGATCATCCTTATTTTCTATCAACTTTAATACATTTAATTCATATTGCATGTGTCACCTTGATAAGGATTTCCTAGAATTGAACTTATACCTTGTCTTCACATAGGATATGCATTGGGTAGCTTTGCTAGTGCTCAACTAAACCATGATCTTGTAACTTGACTAATGGTATATGCAATAAACATTAAAATATGACTTTTTAGCAACTTAGAACAGGGAGCTGGAGTGTTTAACTACTTTCTAAATGCTTCAGATTCCTCTCCTTAAGGACTTATCTGTAAGCGAATATCCGGGACTTATGGTACAGCTGTGAGGACTATATGGCTCTCGTTTTAGCTCAGTATAAGGACCTTTTCTAGCTTGTTAGAGGTTACCTTTTATGGCGTAAGAATGGCTTGCCAAATCGGTTATAGGACAACCTCTACTCTTATGTGTATAGCCATGATAGAATTGTGTCATTTGACAGGGGGGTCCTATATCTGTTTGTCGAGTGAATATAATGGCCCTAACTTGTTAGACGAGCCTTTGAAAGGCTTCGTAGTGAACCATGCCTGCTCACATTGGAAGTGTTTTGGGAGTAATGAACCCAGGCATATAGGTATCACAACTCACAGTGAAAGTGTACAACCTCTGCAGAGTGTAAAACTGATATATCAGCCGTGCTCATGATCACGAGCGGCCTTAGATCCTTATGGAATAGATGATCACTAAGAATTAACCGTTTATGCTATTTATTATTCATGTTTACATTGATCATGTGTTTTAACTGGGATTATGACAACTTGTTGCTACTCTTATGCTAAAATTGTGACAACTAAAAGCTGAATGTTGTTAAACCTGTGTCAAGCTTTTTGAGCCTCATGAACCCCATGTTACACTTGTTAAGTACGACACGTACTTACGCTTGTTTATTTTTATTATTTGAATAAAAATCCCGGATGGGTAACAGATGGCTATGGTAATGATGACTTTTCTGAGGATTATTAGGCTTATAGTCAGCCAGTTGACGTCCCTGTGATATGGAGCTTTCGCGGGGGATTTTTTTCTTTATACTTCTGCTGTATATATGTGAAGACTCTGTCTTATAATACGTGATGTAATAAATATTTGTGATGATACTATCTATAATTTATCGGTTTATGTGTGTGACTGGTCTCTGGGCGCATATAAGATTATGCATCCTATTTTATCCTTAAAAACGGATGTGATAATTAGGAATGAGGTTATGGTTTTAGTCGTCGGCCCAGCCCAATCCTCATTTAATCCTCGTGGAGCAAGCCCAGCTAAAATGCACTGGTCTGTGGTTTTCCTTATTTCTCCACGCCTCCTATTTTGTATTAAATACATGGCCCTCCTATTTTGTGTGAAACCAGTTTCAAAAAAAAATGTATGAAATCCATGGCGTTGCGCCGAGCTCACCACTAGTGGCCGAGGAACAGGAGACTATCAGCTGTGAGAAATGGATTGGCGTCCAGTAGCTCGTCCCCACCCTAATATGAATCGCAACATACTGAGCTTATATCCTGGCGTCCAATAGCTGTGAGAAATGCTATCTAGAGCTTATAAACTGAGCTGGTAGATACTAAGGTTAATGAAGTTAATAGGTACGTATGTCGTTTACCATTTAAAGAAAATCAGGATTTATCCTGAATAAATTCTGAAAAATAAGGACAACCGTACCAACTCGAGGGACTTAAATCTGTGGGTCTCCGCAAGAACCTAACAAACTGAACAGTTTGGATTGTTCGCCTAACAAAAAAATAAATAAAACTCAAAATAACAAAAGTCATTTGAACATTAGCATGTACTTCTATATTGTATTTTCTCACCCCTCGTATTTTATTAGGCCGTAAACATGTCCTTTTGTTCCTCGAGACATGGACGGATTCAGTGGTATTCCTAGGTATTCTCGGGAATACCCAACTTTTTTTTGTAATTTTTAGTGTATATGTATGTGTACATATATGTATAAATGTATAATGTAGTATTTAGAGATATTTAACTATTCTAGCCTAAAGACAGTCCAAAAAATAGCACATTGGTCAGTTTCAAGTCTTCCACCCTCCTCCACCTTGTAGGCCGCCGGCCAATTAAGGCCCAATACGTCTCTTTGGCTCTCAATTTTTTTGGTCGGCGGCCTGCTAGGTGGGAGAGTGTGGAAGGCTGAAAGCTGACCAATTTTCTATTTTTCGGGCTGTTTTTTTTTGGGCTAGAATAACTAAAATATCCCTAAATACTTCATTATACATTTATATGTATATATATATATGTACACATACATACATACATATATATATATATATATAATAACAAAAAGGTAAAATTTCTAGCACCTATAATTTTTCGTCCAGCCCAATCACCAGTCTTTTTATCCGCGTCAAGCCTGGTTACCGGTCCGGGTCCTTTTTTATCCCGTTTCAGTTTCTTGTCCTGCTTGCTCTTTTTTTCCTTTTCCCGTATGTTGGTGTTTGGTGCGTCGGTGATGTCCGTGACTTTTCTATCCCATTTATTTGTTTATTTGTTTTTTATTTTATGACGATGACATAAAACTATGCTTTTTTATTATAAAAATGAGATAAATAAAAGTATAATATTACGAATCTTTTGAACGTTGACCTTACTTACAATAAACAAATTTTCTATTACTAAGTTGTTGGTATTAATTAGTAATAAATTATTATTACCAGTAAAAGTGCCCGTGCGTTACAACGGAATCGGTTTCTAACTTTTGTCCATCTCACTATCTATATTCAGTGGTGGTGACCTTGAGCTCGTTGCATGGTAGGTAGAGACAACCGCTCGTGAATTTAGAAACTATCTTCCTTAGAAATCATATTCTAATCTAAATAGATCTCTCATATCCGAGTACTCTAAATAAGAATCCAAATAGAAAACGATAAGATAAATCTAAAAGAGTTGACGAACCTCTTGTATTTAGATCGGAAAAGAGTAGACAAACACCTTATATTTGGATTGAAAAAGCACTTGTGGTTAGTTAGTTAAATAAGATCACATCGTCGATCGGCTGCTATGTAGTATGTACTGTAGGTCGCATGCATGCACGCGTTCGATCCAATCCCTGGCCGTGCAGTGCAGGCCACCTCAGACCGCTCGATCGCCAGCTCCGATCCCCTCCCAGGCTACAGGTCTCCAAACCCGCTGATGTTAGCAAATAGTTGAGGTGGTGTCATCGTCGTTGGAAAAAAAACATGGAAACAAAACCCGCCACCCACCCGTGCCGTCCCGTGACGTGAGATTAGGGAACTATTAGGATATGGAATTAAGTTTATTTTTGGCCTCTCAACTATTATGTTGGTCTAATTTTAACCCTCAAATACAAAACCGTTTACTACTGGTACTCCGAGTGTTAAAACCGTTCACTTTTAGTACCTAGGCAGGGTCAAGGCTGTTTTGACCGACGTTGGACGGTTTTGACCACGCCTCCCTCTCCACGCTGCACAGCCTGACAAGCTGATGTTGGGGCCTCCGTTCTTCCCTGTTAGTTGCTCGAAACCAAAAAGTGCCTGAATAAAGATTGTAGTTCTAAGTGCAAGCTTAGGGCTAGTAACTTAAACGAACCAGAGTGTTATAGTGAAATCTAAGAAACACGCACACCAAAAATCGTGGGCCGATATCCACAATCACCGCATCCGGTCATCGAGGGCCGAGCGCCTGCTCGCCTTGCACCCTGCTGCCTCGCCGCGTTGTCATAGCAGTTCGCCTGACCGGCCCGCTGTCACGCCTGTGCCGTGGCTAAGCCGCTCTAGCCTCGCCCTGCCGTCGCCGCTTCTCCGGTTGCTGCCCTAGCTGATTCTGTTGACCTGCTGCGCCCGCGCTGCCCCTCGTCTAAGTTCTAACTGTGTTTGATTGACACCTTTGCTTTGTTGCATCGTCATCTAACGAACAACTGCTGCTAGAGGGTGATCCAGGAGCCCTGAAACATGGCGCGGTGCTAGAGCAGTATAAGGCGAAGGCAGAGCACTATCTGTGCGCGTGCCTGAGCCAGAACGGCAGCAACGGCAGTGACAACACAGAGCGGAGCCCCGACGGGATGCTATATGTGCGGCAGTGGAACAACCTCCAGTATGTCTCCAGCGCCGCCTTCCTCCTCACCGCCTAGTCTCGCTACCTCTTCGACGCTGACACCTCCTCCGCCGGCGGCCACGGCCAGGGCCTCCTCCGCTGCCCTGTGGGTGCCCATGCCACGTCGTCCGACCTGCTGGCGCTGGCACACTCACAGACGGACTACATCCTGGGCCACTACCTGCTGTGGCTCCGTGCAATGCTTAGGCTGCTGCTGCGAATAAGTTTTGAATGAAAATGGCAGAAGAGAGACAGCAGCTAGCAATCAATGAAATGCTTGCAAAATTTCGATCCAGCTCAACAATTCCAACCGAACAGGCGAACCTATCGATCCACGACGATCTTCATTGATTCAGCATAGGGCTGGCTGCTATCGATGGGCGAGCAAGGCGGAGGCAACGGTTGACGGGCCACGTGCATGGCGGAGTCACCACGGTTGGCGTAGCTTTCCAGGGTAATGCTACCTCTGATTACTCCCATGTCCTATCCTATCGCCCCTTGTGACCAGTAGGGGCAGCACAGGCGCAGCAAGTCAGCAGGACCCGCCAGGGCAGCGAATGGAGAAGCGACGACGGCAGGACGAGGCTAGAGCGGCTTAGCCACGACACAGGTGAAATCTCTAGTTTGGTTTTGGTGAATTGATGAAACCCTAAGTGCTAACCTAGTTTATCAAGTGATCGTGAGATAGGTAGCACACTCCAAGTGATGAAGCAAATGAAGATCATAGCATGATGATGATGATACCATGATGATGATCAAGTGCTTGGACTTGGAAAGAAGAAAGAGAAAAACAAAAAGCTCAAGGCAAAGGTATAAACCATAGGAGCTATTTTTATTTTGGTGATCAAGACACTTAGAGAGTGTGATCACATTTAGGATTGATAGCCTTACTATTAAGAGGGGTGAAACTCATATCGGAATGCGGTTATCAAAGTGCCACTAGATGCTCTAACTCATTGCATATGCATTTAGGATCTAGTAGAATGCTAACACCCTTGAAAATGTTTATGAAAATATGCTAACACAAGTGCATAAGGTGATACACTTGGTGGTTGGCATATTTGAGCAAGGGTAAAAAAGTTAGAGGTGAAATGGAGTTGGTCGCAAAGATACTGGCGTCGGTCAACTGACCGGACACTGGGTCACTCAGCGACCAGACGCTGAAGGGCTATGTCCGGTCGTGTTGTCGGTCAGCACAGTAAGAAGTCATAGTGTGACCGGACGCTGGCAGGGTCCGGTCGGCAAAAGTCGATTTTGGAACCTTACTGTAAACGATCGGACGCTAGGTGTTCAGCGTCCAGTCAACTCAGGCACAGCGTCTGGTCAAGACTGATGACCGTTGAAGTCAGGACATGTGGCTGACTATGAGCAACTGGACGCTGGGGGCTCAGCGTCTGGTCAACTGACCGAAGCATCCGGTCAGCCCGCGTTATGCCCAGTGAAGGGGTATAACGGCTCTATTTTGTGGGGGCTTCTATTTAAGCCCCATGGTCGGTTGAAGCTCAGACCTCTTGGCCATTTTCATTGACATAGCAACCTTGTGAGCTTAGCCAAAGCCCTCCCACTCATCTCCATCATTGATTCATCATCTTTATGAGATTGGGAGAGAATTCAAGTGCATTGCTTGAGTGATTGCATCTAGAGGCACTTGGTGTTTGTGTTTCGCTGCGGGATTTGCTTATTACTCTTGGTGGTTGCTGCCACCTAGATGGCTTGGAGTAGCGAGGATCGTTGAGCGGAGGTTGGTGATTGTCTCCAGCTCCGATCGTGGTGATTGTGAGGGGTTCTTGACCTTTCCCCGGTGGAGAGCCAAAAGATACTCTAGTGGATTGCTCATGGCTTGTGTGATCCTCATCTATGTTGATTGTGCGGCACCCTATTGAGGGTTTGGCGTGTGAAGCCAATTAGCGCATGAACCTCCAAGTGAGTGAATCACCACAACGAGGAGTAGCTTGCCGACAAGCAAGTGAACCTCGGTAAAAATCATTGTGTTCATCATTGATTCTAAGGTGATTGGTCTTCATTGTTATTCATCCTTGTGATTCATTGGTTCCTTCATCTACACGACGGTATAACCTTCTTGATCACTCTCTTTACATTACCTGCAAACTAGTTATCAAGCTCTTTAGTGTAGCTAGTTGTGAGAGCTTGCTTGCTTGGTTGGTGTGGCTCTTTAGTTAGCCTTTGAGAGCACACTAACATAGAGTAGTGTCATAGCTATTGTGTGAGTAGATACTATCTAAACTAGAATTGTGGTAGGTGGCTTATATTTTTAGTAGGCTAGCGCAACACTTGCTTCGTCTCATAATTATCTAACCATTTTGTTAAGTGTTGTTGTAAAAATTTTTATTAGGCTATTCACCCCCCCTCTAGCCATTAGGACCTTTCAAGTGGTATCGGAGCCGAGGTCACCGTGATTTGAGGCTTAACAACATTCGGTGTAAAAATGGTTCAAATCAACAACACCAAGAAGCCATCTCAATTTGATGGATCAAATTATCCATATTGGAAGTTAAAGATGACCACATATATCATGTCAATCAATAGAAGAGTATGGAAGGTGGTAGAAACCAAAATTGAGATTGAAGATCCGGAGAATCCCACCGCGGTCGAAGAAATGCTTCTCCAAAATAATGATATTGCTCTAAGTGCTATTCATGATGCAATTGATGAAAGAACATTTGAGCAAATCAAGAATATTGAGATGGCTTATGAGGCATGGAAGAAGTTGGAAGAATCATTTGAGGGCACTCAAGCCGTAAAGGGTGCAAAGGCATACATCCTCAAAGAGAAGTTTGCAAGCTTCAAGATAAAGAAGGATGAGAGTGTGCCGGAGATGTTCCATAGGCTTCAAGTGCTTGTCAATGATCTTAAAGCACTTGGTGAAGAGGTGAAGGACAAGGACTTCTCACATAAGTTCTTGAGATGTTTGCCTTCAAGATTTGATACATTGGTCACCATTCTAGTGAGAAGCGGTTTGGATACCATGACACCAAACCAAGTATTGGGGGATATAATGACCGATGATACACATAGAGATGATGATGAGAAGGAAGAAAAGAAGGAGGAGAAAGATGAGAAGAAGGATGACAAGAAGAGCATGGCATTCAAAGCCACATCATCCAAGGGCAAAGCTAAGCAAGAAACATCAAGTGAAGATGATGATTTATGGGATGATGATGATGATGAGAAGATGGCTCTCTTTGTCAAGAGATTTGGCAAGTTCATAGTGAAGAAGGGCTATCATGCTAGGAGAAAGAAGTCTTCATCTAAGAACAAAGAAGAGTCAAGAAGATGCTTCAAGTGTGGAAGCAAAGATCATCTTGTTGCTCAATGTCCATACAATAGCGACAATGATGACAACAACAAGAAGAACAAGAAGAAGGATAAGAAAGAAAAGAAAGAGAAGAAGGATAAGATGGCCTTCAAGAAGAAGAAGGGTGGTTCATATGTAGTCACTTGGGATAGCGATGCTTCATCAAGTGATGATGATAGTGATGATGTAAAGACCACCAAGAAGAAGGTTCTTGCAAGCATTGCTATCAATGAAAAGCCTTCTCTCTTCGAATCTTCATGCTTCACGGCTAAGGCCACTAAGGTACAATCTTGTGATGATGAAAGTGATGAAGAACATGATAATGAAAATGAACATGAAAATGAAAATGATAGTGATAGTGATAATAATGAGCCTACCAAAGATGAATTGTTTGACATGCTAGAAGATGCTAAAGAATATTTTAACATTAAGAGAAGAGAATGCAAGAGCTTGAATAAGGAAGTAAAAGCCCTTAAGCAAGCCCTTAATGAGCTCAAAGCAACTCATGAGAGGCTAGAGGAAGCCCATGAGAAACTAGGCAAGGCTCACAAGAAGCTTGAAAAAGCTCATTCTTCTTTGCTTAATGAGCAAAATAAAAGGAAGCATGTTAAAACTTACAATATAGGCTTAACTTGTGAATAATTGATGAATCATTACTATACCTATCATTGTTGCTCCCACTAATACTTCTTGTAGTACTTCCACCTCTACCTCATCTAGTAGTGATGGTCTCACTTGTGATGCCTCACTAGTGGTTGAGAATGAGAACCTCAAGAAGGAGGTCAATAAGCTCACTCACACCTTGGCTAAGGCTTATGGTGGTGAGGACCGCTTGCTTATGTGCTTAGGTAGCCAAAGAGCTTCTCTCTACAAAGAGGGATTGGGCTATACCCCCAAGAAAAGCAAGGCGACCTTTGCTTCTCACAAGACTAGTTTTATGAAGAATAATGGTCAGTTTTGCACTAGTTGCAAGCAAGTGGGTCATAAAGAGCAAGAATGCAACAACAAGACCAAAAATGCTAATGTATCCTCCATAAAGCTTGATTCATACTATATGCTTACTAAGGGTGCAAATGGTGTGAAGGCTAAGTTCATTGGTAAACCATGGATGGGCTCAAAGAAGAAAGCCATTTGGATACCAAAAGGCTTAGTGACTAACCTTCAAGGACCCAAGCAAGTTTGGATACCTAAAAAGAATTGATCTTCTTTTGTAGGTAAATTACAAAGCCGGAGGAAGGCATTGGGTTCTTGATAGTGGGTGCACTCAACACATAACCGGTGATGTAAGAATGTTCAACTCAATCAACACCAATGGCAATGATGGTTATGATAGTATCACATTTGGTGATAATGGCAAAGGCAAGGTCAAAGGGCTTGGTAAGATTGCAATATCCAATGATATGAGCATATCCAATATGTTGCTAGTAGAGAGCTTGAACTTCAATTTGCTATCCATGGCTCAATTGTGTGATCTTGGATTCAAATGCATATTTAGGGTAGATGTTGTAGAGATCATAAGTGTAGATGACTCTAACTTGATCTTCAAAGGTTTTCGATATGAGAATCTATACTTGGTTGATTTCAATGATAGTGAAGCTTGATTATTTACATGCTTGTTCACTAAGTCTAGCATGGGTCGGTTATGGCATAGAAGGCTTGGTCATGTTGGAATGAAACAATTGAATAGATTGGTTAAGCATGACTTAGTTAAAGGCTTGAAAGATGTTGTGTTTGAAAAGGATAAGCTTTGTAGCTCTTGTCAAGCTGGCAAACAAGTTGGAAACACCCATCCTAAGAAAAGCATGATGAGCACTAGTAAAGCATTTGAGTTATTGCATATGGATTTGTTTGGGCCAACACAATACACTAGTATCGGTGGAAACAAATATGGATTTGTGATAGTGGATGACTACACTAGATATACATGGGTATTCTTTCTAGTGGACAAAAGTGATGTGTTTGTAATATTCAAATCATTTGTCAAAGACATTCACAATGAGTTTGAAACAACCATCAAAAGAGTTAGAAGTGACAATGGTAGTGAGTTCAAGAACACTAGAATTAATGAGTTGTGTCATGAATTTGGAATTAGACATCAATTCTTGGCCAAGTACACTCCACAATCAAATGACCTTGTTGAGAGGAAGAATAGAACACTCATTGATATGGCAAGGTCTATGCTTAGTGAGTACAATGTGAGTCAATCTTTTTAGGCCGAAGCTATCAACATGGCTTGCTATTGTAGCAACCGCCTCTATTGTCACCCATTGAAAGAGAAGACACCATATGAGCTCTTGAATGGTAGAAAGCCCAATATTACATATTTTTGGGTCTTTGGTTGCAAATGCTATATCTTGAAGAAAGGCACTAGATTGGGCAAGTTTGACAAGAAATGTGATGAAGGATTCCTACTTGGTTATTCCACTATAAGCAAAGTATATAGAGTTTAGAATTTGGATAGTGGTACTCTTGAGGAAGTTCATGATGTTGAATTTGATGAAACCAAGGGTTCACAAGTAGAGAATGAGAACTTAGAAGGTGTTAGAGGCATTCAACTTTCAAATGCCATGAAGAATATGGATATTGGTGAATTGAGGCCTAGGCAAGTGAATGATGATGAAGATGATCAAGTGCAAGTGCTCTCTAACTCAAATGTGCAAAATGATATAAATCAAGTTAGTATAAGTGGCTTTCATGATAATGAACAAGATCAAGTGGCTAGTACATCATCTCAACCCAATGATCAAGCAAGTGCAAGCAATCGAGTTCTAATCATCTAACCAACTAATGTTGCAAGGGATCATCTATTGGATACTATCATTGGTGATATTTCTAGAGGTGTGCAAACTAGATCAAGATTGGCTTTATTTTGTGAACATTTCTCATTTGTGTCATCCATTGAACCAAAGAAGATAGATGAAACATTGAAGGATATTGATTGGGTAAATGCTATGCATGAAGAATTGAATAACTTCACAAGAAATCAAGTATAGGAGTTGGTAGAAAGACCAAAGGGACACAATGTGATTGGAACCAAATGGGTCTTTAGAAACAAGCAAGATCAAGATGGGATAGTAGTAAGGAACAAAGCAAGATTGGTAGCACAAGGCTATACACAAGTTGAAAGTCTTGACTTTGGAGAAATATATGCCTCGGTTGCTAGATTGGAAGCAATTAGAATCTTGCTAGCCTATGCTTGTGCCCACAATATCAAGCTCTATCAAATGGGTGTTAAGAGTGCATTTCTCAATGGTTACATCAATGAAGAAGTATATGTTGAGCAACCTCCCAGTTTTGAAGATGATAAGAAGCCTGACCTTGTGTACAAGTTGAAGAAGGCATTGTATGGCTTAAAGAAAGCACCTAGAGCATGGTATGAGAGATTGAGGAACTTTCTACTCTCTAAAGGGTTCACAATGGGCAAGGTTGACACCACTCTTTTCATCAAGAAGATTGGAAAAGATCTATTTGTATTGCAAATATATGTTGATGACATCATATTTGGATCAACCAATCAAGATTTTTATGATGAATTTGGAAAGATGATGGCTAATGAGTTTGAGATATCCATGATTGGAGAGTTGAGTTACTTCCTTGGTCTTCAAATCAAGCAATTGAAGAATGGTACATTTGTAAGTCAAGGCAAGTATATCAAGGACATGATCAGGAAGTTTGGAATGATTGATAGCAAAGTCATTAGCACACCAATGGGAACAAATGGCAACTTGAATAGTGATGCAAGTGGAAACATGGTGGATCAAAAGTTGTATCGGTCTATGATTGGAAGCCTACTCTATGTGACCGTATCAAGGCCGGATGTCATGTTTAGTGTATGCATGTGTGCAAGATTTCAAGCCTCACCAAGAGAAAGTCATTTGAAGGCTACAAAGAGAATATTGAGGTACTTGAAGCATACACCAAATATTGGTTTATGGTATCCCAAAGGAGCAAAGTTTGAGTTAGTTGGTTACTCCGACTCAGATTATGTGGGATGCAAGGTTGAAAGGAAGAGCACCTCGGGCACATGTCAATTGTTGGGAAGATCACTTGTTTCATGGTCATCAAAGAAGCAAAATAGTGTTGCATTATCAACCGTCGAAGCCAAATACATATCCGCCGGTAGTTGTTGTGCACAAATACATTGGATGAAGGCCACTTTGAGTGACTTTGGAATCAAGTTCAAGAAAGTGTCATTTCTATGTGACAATGAGAGTACAATCAGTTGACCAACTGATGAGGATATGACACCCATGCATATGATCATGTTTGGCATATGGTATGGAGGGGTAGGAGGCCAGCAAGGGTGTCCAAGTCAACAAGGAGGTTCGAGGCTAATTCGGTTCGAGTCCCCGAGGTGGAGGCCCAAAGTAACTTAAGTTCGAGTCTGTCTCGGTCTTCAGGACCAGTCTGCCTTAAACTAGTCACCTAGGACGCATCTGAACTCCGTTTTTGATGATCCACATATGGATGGAAAGCTAATTGGATAAGGAAGCCAACCCAATTGGTTTCATGTCAAAAGACCTTCGGAATCAACAGGAATCATTGAAACAAGTCAGCATCCAGAATCTACCAGGGTGCTGCGACACCGTCTTTTGGTCCGTTGGACCGTGTATCGTGTTTGAGCCTATTAGGGGGCGTGTTCAGGGTGGTGACGCCCAAGACTCTATAAATAGCAGCTGTTGCTCTCCTTAAGGTTTGAGTTTTGTTTAGTTCTTGATTTCCTCGTGAAACAGACGTCGTTTTGCTGCAACTGTCGCCGCCAAGGCCGCTTGCTGTGAACCAGGGCCCCCAGTTCTTGATCTTGTTCGCCTGTGGCGATTAGTCCTTTCGAATAAAGACTTGAACTCCTTCTTGTTATCATAAGCCTCATATTTATTTGCAATTTTAGATTGCGTTTATCTCGTTCTTGCTTGTGTTTTTGATTGCTATCTATTTAAGCCCCATGGCCGGTTGAAGCTCAGACCTCTTGGCCATTTGCATTGACATAGCAACCTTGTGAGCTTAGCCAAAGCTCTCCCGCTCATCTTCATCACTGATTCATCATCTTTGTGAGATTGGGAGAGAATTCAAGTGCATTGCTTGAGTGATTGCATCTAGAGGCACTTGGTGTTCGTGTTTCGATGCGGGATTTGCTTGTTACTCTTGGTGGTTGCCACCACCTAGACAGCTTGGAGCAGTGAGGATCGTTGAGCGGAGGTTGATGATTGTCTTCGGCTCCGATCATGGTGATTGTGAGGGGTTCTTGACCTTTTTCCGGCAGAGAGCTAAAAGGTACTCTAGTGGATTGCTCATGGCTTGTGTGATCCTCATCTTATGTTGGTTGTGCGACACCCTATTGAGGGTTTGGCGTGTGAAGCCAATTAGCGCGTGAACCTCTAAGTGAGTGAATCGCCACAACGAGGAGTAGCTTGTCGGCAAACAAGTAAACCTTGGTAAAAATCATTGTGTTCATCATTGATTTTAAGGTGATTGGTCTTCATTATTATTCATCCTTGTGATTGATTGGTTCCTTCATCTACACAGCGGTATAACCTTCTTGATCACTCTCTTTATATTACTGTAATCTAGTTATCAAGCTCTTTAGTGTAGCTAGTTGTGAGAGCTTGCTTGCTTGGTTGGTGTGGCTTTTTAGTTAGCCTTTGAGAGCACACTAACATAGGGTAGTGTCATAGCTATTATGTGAGTAGATACTATCTAAATTAGAATTGTGGTAGGTGACTTGCATTTTGAGTAGGCTAGCGCAACACTTGCTTTGCCTCATAATTGTCTAACTATTTTGTTAAGTATTGTTGTAGAAATTTTTATTAGGCTATTCAACCCCCTCTAGCCATTAGGACCTTTCAACGGGCACGACAGCGGGTCGGCCAGGTGAACTGCTATGACAGCGCGGTGAGGCAGCACGGTGCAGGGCGAGCAGGCGCTCGGCCCTCGACGACTGGACGCGGTGACTGCGGACACCGGGCGAAACAGAGTGCTGCACATTTTTTTGACATGCGTGTTTCTTAGATTTTACTATGGCACTCTGGCCCGTTCAAGTTACTAGCCCCAAGCTTGCACTTAGAACTACAACCTTTATTCAGGCACTTTCCGGTTTTGAGCAACTGACAGGGAAGAACAAAGGCCCCAACATCAATTTGTCAGGATGTACAGCATGGAGAGAGAGGCGTTGTCAAAACCACTCAATGTCGGTCAAAACAACTTTGCTCCCGTCCAGGTGCTAAAAGTGAACGGTTTTGACAGTTGGGGTACCGGTATTAGACGGTTTTGTAGTTGAGGGTTAAAATTAGACCAACACAATAGTTAGGGCAGTCCAATGAAAGAAACTAGTAGTTTCTATATCATAGGATACCGCACAAAAAAGTACTGCTTTTCAACCCATGGTTTCTATGAGTAATAATTATTTTCTCTTTCTCTCTCCCAACTCTATCTTCTTCCTCCAATGGGAGTGCGGCACGAGCCCGCTAGAAACTGGTGGTTTCTCCCCAATGGCGATTTCATGGTTTCTTGGTGCATTGGGTCAAGAGAAGACCTGATTTCTTCATGAGGAAACCATTTCTAGGATTTTTGCTCTCTTTCTTTATTAATTACGTTGCCATGTCAACGTTTTGTCTACGTGATAAGTCATTTAATGATGATAGAAACCATCATCAATACACTATTGGAACTGCCATTAAGAGGACTAAAGTGGACTTAATGTTTTTGTTCAACCAATCGTCAAATCTTTATGGTTAGAGGCAGTATGAAAGCGAGCTTCAACTGCTGCTGGTCAAGATTAGAAAGAGCTTGCTTCTCTGAGGAAGTCAATCTGCTTGTTCTCATCAAAATCAGTGCAGCGTTATAATGGCATTAATAGATCCCACACGTTCCGATGGGAGCGACCTCATAAAAACCCCCGTTCATGGCCAGGCGCTGCATTGCAGGCGTGC